>NC_047108.1:124700107-125000107 GCF_902500255.1 Thalassophryne amazonica
TAAAATGTTTATTGACTGTTAAAGCTTTATTCACTAAGCTTGCAATAATATGTTAGCGGTCTAAAAATTATCAGACCAAAATTTATTGGAAGATAATTGATCTGGTGGTTTTCAAAGTTATCTGAAAAGCTAATCCAATAATGAAAATGTTAGCTTTGATAATTAGCGGTCAGCGGATTAGCAGAACTGTGCCCACCACTGTCCATAACAGACCTTACAGTACAGATACATGTCCATTCTTTCATATGGGCGACATAAATATTGTGAAATATTGTGCCCATCATATCTATGACACCACAGGCAGATGCGCCCCACCGCTGTCTAATGCGCATTAGTGTGTCATTGCACATGCCAGATGCTGGGAGCTGAACGGATCTCATTACTTGATCCCCATCTAACTCTGTAGGAGTTATGATGTGAAACTGTTTTGCCAGGCCATGACAACATTATTAAACACCTCTCACCTCCGGCAGGGCCACAGGAGCGTTTCACAGTGCAGGGCGGACAGGAGCCAGGAACCGCAGCCTGTGATGAACCCCTCTCACCCGGCTGTGCTGTGTGCTGCAAACAACTATGGCATTAATAAATCCCATGTGACATGCCAGGGACCAATTATCCAACGGGACACTGCGGTGTACAGAGTTGCATTGTGCTGCTTATGCTGGAGTGTGCAAAAAAAAAAAAAAAAAAAAAAAGAAGAAATTAAAGTTCGCTGGGATGGCTGCATCTGATGTCTGTTGTGTACATGAGAAAGCTTGACCCATTGCCAGCAAACTTCAACAGCAAAAGGTGTCCAGTGGCTGAAGGCGGCGCACACGTGCACGCGTGCCCTGTGCGCATGTGTAGTGGCTCGTTCAGCCATTCTGAACACACACACAGAGCTGAGTGATCATGTCATCATTTCATCACCTGTTCTACACACCCACAGTCTCCTGCTGTGAGGTCAGTGAGCACTGGGAAAGAGAGGACAAGCGAAGATGTGATTGCATGGGAGTAAGTGACTGACAGCACAAATGCCGGCTTTTGACACATATGGCATGAGTCCGGTCCAGTACCGGCAGGTCCTGTGCAAAGGGAGGACAGAGTGCTGCCTCCCACTCTGGTCCTGTGTTTGCCATCCAAACGTCTGGACATCGGGCAGTCTTAAGCACTTTTTATGGCCATCTGACAGCAATCTGTGTCGGCTAACTGTTGTCTAAATATGATTTGGATGTGATCGTGCAGGTGTGGACGAGGTAGTCTGGACCCATAGTCTGCACACCTCTTTTCCTCCCGACTGCGTCCAGATTTTGGCCATTTCTGCCGTGTCGGCCTGGTTCCTGCGCATTCTTACTATGTGTGACGAGAGTGTAATAGTCATTGGGATGGAATGGTAAGTCCCACTAAATATTACCACTTTGTTGTTTTTTATCCAATATTGATGTAACCTCATCAAGCTCTCTTTCATACTCCATCTAGCAGTACCATGTCGTGTATTTTAGAATGCTAGTCATGTGACCTGTCATCACAGTCAAAGTCTTTCCACTGTAGTTTTTCAAAATAAGGCTTGTTCAAATCCCCTGATAAACTGCTTCATGTAAGTGTAAAACAGTTTAAGTATTTTTCAAAGGAAGGCTATTGCATTGGAGGGTAATCAAAACCTGCCTTAAGACACACCCCTCTCACCCAAGACTGGCACCCATTTATAGGTAGACTGGACAACGCGTATGATGTGTCTTGTCAAAGGACACAGACAGTCTGACCAGGAATCAAATCCAGGTCTAAATATTGGCAGCAGTTAATTAACCCACTGAGCTACCTGCTGCCACAATGAGCCTCGAGGCTACGAGGTATATAAGACTCGTATATAAGACTTCTTGTCATCATATTATTCTCATGGTTAGAAATATGAGGCACATGTGAACAGCTACAGTGAAAGAAAAGGGCTTGAAGCCCAATCTACAAAGCTGTCACTCTCCATTGGTTCAACATAACATAATTAAAGCAGTTTGAAATGAAAAGTTAACAAACTGACAGGAACTTCTTGGCTCCTTTTATAAGGTGGAAATACAACATTTCCTCCGAGAGCGCCGGGATTTTATCAAGTAGGACCATGTGTTTAAGAATCTGCTTCCTATTAGGTATAATAACGGCCAGGCCATACTTGCCCAAGGTTTGAAGCCCATCCAACTGCTGGATCTCTCTAAGTGCACAGGGGTAGTAGCGGCCTAAAAGTATATTTAGTCAAGAACAACTGAGGTAGAAAACTATTTGTCCACCACATTCAGTCACTTGTGGCAATGTCTGTCTTCTGAAATCCTCTTATTTTTGCTTTTCTTTCCCTTGTGTTAAAGCACGTAAGCAAGGGGATAGTGTTGTTGTGAGCAGTGGAGAATTTGTTGGCCTGGATATCCGCTGGGTGAGAGCCAAGGATTTTTTGAAATCTGCAGACCACCTCCGGAGGGAAAAGGCAGCTCTTCCTGGGTCAATGGACAGAAGCCACAATGTGCCAGCTGTCAAGAACCCTGAGAGACGGTGGGGTTAATAAGGCTTGGCAGGGGTGTTCCCATGGCAATGGTTATGGTTACCCAATACCTCGGCCAAGAGATGGTCAGAGGGGGAGGTTGAGTCAGTACGGGTGCGAGGCCTGAACCACAGGAGACCACTGAGGCAGGCGCATTTTGATGGGCTCAGCAATGCTGTAAACGTTTACTTCGGTCAAAGTGGACAACTTGTGCAAGATTTATGGGACTCATCTTTTTCCATCAATCTGTGAGGGATTTATTCAAATTACAAAAAACAAACTCAAGTTCTGTTTCATCCGAAGCTGCCGTTGTAGTTTGAAGAGCAAGATCTTAATAATGAGGACTCAAATATGCAACAGGTGGCACTGGAGAAATCAAATTAACTGCAATACAACAGTAATACTGTATGTCATTTTAACACGACGCACAGAGGCACTGCAGCTACCAAAGTCTAGCAAGAGGTCAGCTGCTCAATATCAGTGGAGATGTCGTCATAAAACACAGTCATTTCACATTTTGACGAGTACAATGCAGTTTTATTCGACAAGAGAGCCCTCCGTAAAGCTAAGACATCTTACTACTCATCACTCCTTGTTAGGAGAGACGGCATCCATCCCACTTTGGATGGAGCAGCTCTCATTTCTAGAAATCTGGCCAATTTTCTTAAATCCTCCAAACCGTGACTATCCAGGGTTGGGACCAGGAAGCAGAGTTGTAGTCTTACACACCTCTCTGCAGCTTCTCTCCCCCTGCCATCCCCTCATTACCCCATCCCCGTAGAGACGGTGCCTGCTCCCAGACTACCAATAACCAGCAAAAATCTATTTAAGCATAAAAATTCAAAAAGAAAAAATAATATAGCACCTTCAACTGCACCACAGACTAAAACAGTTAAATGTGGTCTATTAAACATTAGGTCTCTCTCTTCTAAGTCCCTGTTGGTAAATGATATAATAATTGATCAACATATTGATTTATTCTGCCTAACAGAAACCTGGTTACAGCAGGATGAATATGTTAGTTTAAATGAGTCAACACCCCCGAGTCACACTAACTGTCAGAATGCTCGTAGCACGGGCCGGGGTGGAGGATTAGCAGCAATCTTCCATTCCAGCTTATTAATTAATCCAAAACCCAGACAGAGCTTTAATTCATTTGAAAGCTTGTCTCTTAGTCTTGTCCATCCAAATTGGAAGTCCCAAAAACCAGTTTTATTTGTTATTATCTATCGTCCACCTGGCCGTTACTGTGAGTTTCTCTGTGAATTTTCAGACCTTTTGTCTGACTTAGTGCTTAGCTCAGATAAGATAATTATAGTGGGTGATTTTAACATCCACACAGATGCTGAGAATGACAGCCTCAACACTGCATTTAATCTATTATTAGACTCTATTGGCTTTGCTCAAAAAGTAAATGAGTCCACCCACCACTTTAATCATATCTTAGATCTTGTTCTGACTTATGGTATGGAAATAGAAGACTTAACAGTATTCCCTGAAAACTCCCTTCTGTCTGATCATTTCTTAATAACATTTACATTTACTCTGATGGACTACCCAGCAGTGGGGAATAAGTTTCATTACACTAGAAGTCTTTCAGAAAGCGCTGTAACTAGGTTTAAGGATATGATTCCTTCTTTATGTTCTCTAATGCTATATACCAACACAGTGCAGAGTAGCTACCTAAACTCTGTAAGGGAGATAGAGTATCTCGTCAATAGTTTTACATCCTCATTGAAGACAACTTTGGATGCTGTAGCTCCTCTGAAAAAGAGAGCTTTAAATCAGAAGTGTCTGACTCCGTGGTATAACTCACAAACTCGTAGCTTAAAGCAGATAACCCGTAAGTTGGAGAGGAAATGGCGTCTCACTAATTTAGAAGATCTTCACTTAGCCTGGAAAAAGAGTCTGTTGCTCTATAAAAAAGCCCTCCGTAAAGCTAGGACATCTTTCTACTCATCACTAATTGAAGAAAATAAGAACAACCCCAGGTTTCTTTTCAGCACTGTAGCCAGGCTGACAAAGAGTCAGAGCTCTATTGAGCTGAGTATTCCATTAACTTTAACTAGTAATGACTTCATGACTTTCTTTGCTAACAAAATTTTAACTATTAGAGAAAAAATTACTCATAACCACCCCAAAGACGTATCGTTATCTTTGGCTGCTTTCAGTGATGCCGGTATTTGGTTAGACTCTTTCTCTCCAATTGTTCTGTCTGAGTTATTCTCATTAGTTACTTCATCCAAACCATCAACATGTTTATTAGACCCCATTCCTACCAGGCTGCTCAAGGAAGCCCTACCATTATTTAATGCTTCGATCTTAAATATGATCAATCTATCTTTGTTAGTTGGCTATGTACCACAGGCTTTTAAGGTGGCAGTAATTAAACCATTACTTAAAAAGCCATCACTTGACCCAGCTATCTTAGCTAATTATAGGCCAATCTCCAACCTTCCTTTTCTCTCAAAAATTCTTGAAAGGGTAGTTGTAAAACAGCTAACTGATCATCTGCAGAGGAATGGTCTATTTGAAGAGTTTCAGTCAGGTTTTAGAATTCATCATAGTACAGAAACAGCATTAGTGAAGGTTACAAATGATCTTCTTATGGCCTCGGACAGTGGACTCATCTCTGTGCTTGTTCTGTTAGACCTCAGTGCTGCTTTTGATACTGTTGACCATAAAATTTTATTACAGAGATTAGAGCATGCCATAGGTATTAAAGGCACTGCGCTGCGGTGGTTTGAATCATATTTGTCTAATAGATTACAATTTGTTCATGTAAATGGGGAATCTTCTTCACAGACTAAAGTTAATTATGGAGTTCCACAAGGTTCTGTGCTAGGACCAATTTTATTTACTTTATACATGCTTCCCTTAGGCAGTATTATTAGACGGTATTGCTTAAATTTTCATTGTTACGCAGATGATACCCAGCTTTATCTATCCATGAAGCCAGAGGACACACACCAATTAGCTAAACTGCAGGATTGTCTTACAGACATAAAGACATGGATGACCTCTAATTTCCTGCTTTTAAACTCAGATAAAACTGAAGTTATTGTACTTGGCCCCACAAATCTTAGAAACATGGTGTCTAACCAGATCCTTACTCTGGATGGCATTACCCTGACCTCTAGTAATACTGTGAGAAATCTTGGAGTCATTTTTGATCAGGATATGTCATTCAAAGCGCATATTAAACAAATATGTAGGACTGCTTTTTTGCATTTACGCAATATCTCTAAAATCAGAAAGGTCTTGTCTCGGAGTGATGCTGAAAAACTAATTCATGCATTTATTTCCTCTAGGCTGGACTATTGTAATTCATTATTATCAGGTTGTCCTAAAAGTTCCCTAAAAAGCCTTCAGTTAATTCAAAATGCTGCAGCTAGAGTACTGACGGGGACTAGAAGGAGAGAGCATATCTCACCCATATTGGCCTCTCTTCATTGGCTTCCTGTTAATTCTAGAATAGAATTTAAAATTCTTCTTCTTACTTATAAGGTTTTGAATAATCAGGTCCCATCTTATCTTAGGGACCTCGTAGTACCATATCACCCCAATAGAGCGCTTCGCTCTCAGACTGCAGGCTTACTTGTAGTTCCTAGGGTTTGTAAGAGTAGAATGGGAGGCAGAGCCTTCAGCTTTCAGGCTCCTCTCCTGTGGAACCAGCTCCCAATTCAGATCAGGGAGACAGACACCCTCTCTACTTTTAAGATTAGGCTTAAAACTTTCCTTTTTGCTAAAGCTTATAGTTAGGGCTGGATCAGGTGACCCTGAACCATCCCTTAGTTATGCTGCTATAGACGTAGACTGCTGGGGGGTTCCCATGATGCACTGTTTCTTTCTCTTTTTGCTCTGTATGCACCACTCTGCATTTAATCATTAGTGATCGATCTCTGCTCCCCTCCACAGCATGTCTTTTTCTTGGTTCTCTCCCTCAGCCCCAACCAGTCCCAGCAGAAGACTGCCCCTCCCTGAGCCTGGTTCTGCTGGAGGTTTCTTCCTGTTAAAAGGGAGTTTTTCCTTCCCACTGTAGCCAAGTGCTTGCTCACAGGGGGTCGTTTTGACCGTTGGGGTTTTACATAATTATTGTATGGCCTTGCCTTACAATATAAAGCGCCTTGGGGCAACTGTTTGTTGTGATTTGGCGCTATATAAAAAAAATTGATTGATTGATTGATTGATTTCCTCTAGGCTGAACTATTGTAATTCATTATTATCAGGTTGTCCTAAAAGTTCCCTGAAAAGCCTTCAGTTAATTCAAAATGCTGCAGCTAGAGTACTGACAGGGACTAGAAGGAGAGAGCATATCTCACCCATATTGGCCTCTCTTCATTGGCTTCCTGTTAATTCTAGAATAGAATTTAAAATTCTTCTTCTTACTTATAAGGTTTTGAATAATCAGGTCCCATCTTATCTTAGGGACCTCATAGTACCATATCGCCCCAATAGAGCGCTTCGCTCTCAGACTGCAGGCTTACTTGTAGTTCCTAGGGTTTGTAAGAGTAGAATGGGAGGCAGAGCCTTCAGCTTTCAGGCTCCTCTCCTGTGGAACCAGCTCCCAATTCAGATCAGGGAGACAGACACCCTCTCTACTTTTAAGATTAGGCTTAAAACTTTCCTTTTTGCTAAAGCTTATAGTTAGTGCTGGATCAGGTGACCCTGAACCATCCCTTAGTTATGCTGCTATAGACTTAGACTGCTGGGGGGTTCCCATGATGCACTGAGTGTTTCTTTCTCTTTTTGCTCTGTATGCACCACTCTGCATTTAATCATTAGTGATCGATCTCTGCTCCCCTCCACAGCATGTCTTTTTCCTGGTTCTCTCCCTCAGCCCCAACCAGTCCCAGCAGAAGACTGCCCCTCCCTGAGCCTGGTTCTGCTGGAGGTTTCTTCCTCTTAAAAGGGAGTTTTTCCTTCCCACTGTCGCCAAGTGCTTGCTCACAGGGGGTCGTTTTGACAGTTGGGGTTTTTCTGTAATTATTGTATGGCTTTGCCTTACAATATGAAGCGCCTTGGGGCAACTGTTTGTTGTGATTTGGCGCTATATAAATAAAATTGATTTGATTTGATTTGATTTGAAGAGAGCATGAAAGGAATTCAACTACTCTGGACAGGATTTTTATGTCAAGTTGGCATGTGGTTTTTCTGTTGACAAACCAAAACCACTACTTACATTTCCAGCATCCCGTTGAACATTTATAGAAGCGTAAAAACATCCTCTAAAATCATCATTAAAAAGTAAGGTTTTGATGTTAAACTGGTGCAAATTCAGTGTTATAAGGGGTGATTGAGAAGTTTTGATCCTGACCCAGAAAAGGTATGTTGGTAAGACCAACATTTCTCAAGGATGTGTGAAATTTTGATTCACTGCTTGCATTGTTGAGAAATGTTGGGTTCTCAGAATGCAAAAGATGGAGAACCCCGCACTAATTTTTCAGGTTAAGGCTCAAAACCTCTCAGTTACCCCTTGTACCACCATCTTTTTCACTTGATCACTGCATGTGGAAAAAAAATAGAGTTTATCTGTCCTCAACAAGGCATGTGGAGGTGTCAATGTAAACAACATGAAAATCCATGTGATTATAAAAACCATATTAAAAAAGAAATTACACTGTGTCAGCCTCTGCTTCCCCACAGAATTTCATTAAAATCAGTTAAGATCCCCTTTTAACAAAAAAGGGTCAACTGGATACTTTCTATAGACGGAAACAGATCACTGTGGTTAACCTTTCTTTGCAGGGGTCAAAAGGTCACTATGAAGCACTGATTCAACATATCAATGTAAGTGAATGTATTGTGCACGGGCTTTTGCACGTGGGATGTGTCTGACCTCACTTTGCTATTTACATGGTGCGCAGCACCAAAGCAAAGTAGGGCATCTAATGGTTGTATTTAGTCAATTAATCATGGGTGTGTTTTGGGCGTAACATGAACTAAACCAATCAGAATATCAGTTCACATCCCCTTTAAAAGCCAAAGTGCACTCCTACTTGCAAAGCAGAACCAAGTGAGAGGTTTTCCGGTGGGTTAACAGATCTGTGCACATCATCAAGACAAGTCAATGGATACGAGCTACCAAAGCTCCTCGAGGTGAAGCAATGAAACAGAAAGATAACATTTAGGATTTTTCCATTCATGTTTCATTGAGTTTACTGTATTTTGCCTCATACAAGTCACATCTTTTTCACTAGTTTGGGTGCTCTTGGGACTTACATACTGATAAATTACACATTCACTATTAATAGTAACAATAATTATCAAGACTATTTATATAGTACTTTCCTGGGAATCAAAGGATGAAACAAAATAACTCTAATAATACAAGAATAAATGAAAAAAATAAAAAATTAAAGGCTGATAATACAGAAATAGTTATATAGGGGTTATATATGGATTTTTCTTCTTCAAGAGGCATTTTTAACAGGTGTAACTTCAAGTCTGGTGTGACATACTCAAGAAAATATGGTAACTGCTGTCTTCAAATCAGTATCTCTGCAAGTACATGCAGTGTGTATGCATGCCACAAAGCTCCCTGTATCAGTCACACCTGAATAATGTGCCCTATAAATACCAGAAATGCACAATACTGGACTTTAGACCAGGTCTTTGTTGGTCTATGGTGTGATCACTTTCTTCTGCCCTTGTCATAGCAAAGCACCAACACTGTGCATGACCACACTTCATTTTAAGACCAGTCCACCCAATTGGTGCGCAAATGAGTGCAAGGGTGCATGTCATTTAAGGAACATGAGCACTAGACATATAATACCGTTTTAATTTGGTAGAAGATAGACCCTGTGTTTGTCAAAAATGCAAAAGCAGCAATATGTCAAAACGGAGATGCACATGCACAAGAAACACTGGATGCCTTTTTTGTGCTTACCATCCTTCATCGCAGACAGAAAGAACTCTCTCCACCTATACAACTCAATGCATCTCCAGACTGTCTTTGAAAGTCCTTCTAGGAAATGCCTAAAGTCAACATGCGGGAGATAGAGTCCTTTGTGGAAATATGGGAACACCAGTAAATTACACAACACTGCCACATAACTTCTGGAATTTCCTAAACATTATACAGGAACATTGAACGCTGCACCCGTGCAGCTCTCTTATTTCGCTTTTTAACAGCACTTCAGTGTTTTTGCCTTTTATAGAAAGGAAATAAAAACAAACCATCATCTGCGTTATCTTTATGCATCTTCTGTCCTATGACTCTTTCTCCTCAGAGCACAGAAATGATCTGCAAGCTGAGAAAAACCTGCTAATGTGCTTATTGCACATTTCCAAAGTACAACTGCCTTCACAAATAGAACTGTGCTTCAACCGAGTGTGGCAGGAAGAGATCAAGTCGCAATGAAATAAAAATAAAAAAAAATAGAAAATGAAATCAGCTGTCATCGGGACGGTGCTATAAAGAGGAGATGTGGAAGGATCTTTAACGGGGATGGTTAATTTAAAACCTCGTCGAACCACAAGGGAAATGGAACACGTTGAGGTTTACTTTTGCTGTTTTAAGCCTTTTGTTGTGCGGTCTGTGTCTAGCCTCTGGGCTTACGGGACAGACGTCCACTCTAATGTCTGGGCTACAGTCCAGGCTGGTGGTGGACACTTTACCGTTGGGCTTTAACCCCTGTGATTGAACCTGAGCACTGCAGCTGCTCATTACTGCAGTGAAAGTGCTGGAATTACTTTACAAACCCCGAGAAAGGGTTTTTTTTTTCTCTTCCTCCCTGCTCTCTATGAGCACACCAATCCAGTTACATCAACAGTGAGCCCAGGCTCTTTGGCCCAGGCTAATCCCAATATCCAATTATCATTTTGAGAAATGACAACCAGATGTCAAAGGCTTGTGTTCCCGTCTCAGAGTCCGCCTCGTTGCACGGGAAGCTGCGTTATGAAGTAAGACATGAGCGCTTTTCCTTCCAAGTAGGACTGACTGGTTAACTAACTGGTTATTATTATTATTATTTTTATTATGTTTGATTTTAGACTTTTAATTTGGTCTTATTTTCACAGTTGATATTGTTATCTTTGTGTATCTTGTCCTTTGTGTGCTCCTGCTGCAACACTAATTTCCCTTTACGGGACAATAAAGAAATTCTGATTCTGATTCTGATTCTGAACCTGCGGGGGATAACAGCTGTCTTCTTCCCCAAAGTTTTTAATCCAAAACTGATTTTTTACAACACAGACATTACATGCAAAGTAATAATAATAGTAATATGTAATAATAATAATATGTGGCACAAAGCACAATGGTTCCAGGGTTACTAAAGCAAAGGGAATTAGTCAGGGAACAACTTCCTTTGACATCTCAGACCTAATTTAGGAGTATTTGTTTAATGTATTTTAGGGAGTATTTTATGACAAACTACTGTACTGTTTACTAAAAACACTTCAGGCTGTGGGTATCTAAGACTCCCATAATGTTTTCCAGTCCTCAAGAGAACCATTGTTCACTTTGTTGGATCAAGGTTGACCTATGAGCTAGTTGCAAAGTATTCACAGTGTATCACCAAAAACGTAAAATCACACTATTCTAATTCCATCAAACATCATTTGCAATGTGCATGTGTTTAATCAGCCAGTCAACCAACTCTAAACACAAAATTATTATCTGTTACAATCAAAAATGAACATATTTTCCAAAATGGTGCCATCTACTGTAGCAAATATAAAATGTTAAAATGTTTTGTTTATCTGGGTTTGATTTGATTTCATATAGGAGGACAAAAACATGGAAAGACAAAGAAAAGACAAGAAAAAAAGCGTTTTGAACACGCTGTTCCCTCACTGGTCCAGAATGGCAGAATGTTGCATAATGTTCCGGGGTTTGCATCATAATAGTGGCTTTGGGAGTACAAGAACATGCTAATAGTACAGCTAGTCCTAGCCTACAGTGATTTCCTGAAAAATACTTGTGTTTTTCATGTAGCACCATTTTACAAACTACAGGGAAACAGAGCTGTGCAATATTCAGAATTTTACAATTGCAATTTTGCATCCTGTTTGCTGCCACAGTTCAAAATGTTACTGAAATTCAAGAACTGAATTGCAAGAGACATTTTCAATTAAATTCTGAATTCTACACAGCAGTGATGGTAAATGGATCACACATATACACACACTGATGTCATAGTGCCACAATGCAAGGTGCTAAACTGCACACCAAAGTTTGCTAGCAAAATAAATCATACACCATTCACAACTGGATCCATCATCTGTTGGTTCTGTTTGTAATCTCATCACAAATGGACTGCTCCAGAGTTCGTTTGGGACCAGACCAAGACCAACTCCCCTCAAGACTCTAAATGTGATCACTGCCTTCACACACTGCCTTCCTTACCACTGCTGCTCTGGGGATTAGTAAGGTTAGACCTTAATGTGTGAAGCACCTTGAGGCAACTCTGTTGTGATGTGGTGCTATATAAATGAAAATAAATGGAAATTGAAAAAAATTAAAATTAGCATCCATTTCTTGTAAATCACTTCCAAATGTCAGTCATAGTATCTGATCCCTTGAATTTCTCCCCCTCAGTGTTGAAATTCTAAATTGTTTCCAGACAGCATGAATTTTACTCATATTGGAAATATCATATTATGAATCCCTTATCTAAATGCTAAGGAAAAAAAAATTATAGTGATGTCAAAGAAAAATATTTTTAAGATTTAAATCTTAAAAGACCCAGTGGCACTATACCTTTAAAGTAAGTATAAATGCTGGTTAAATCTGACACACTTTGGTTACGCTCCCACTTTGTGCTCAGATGGACTTTTCATTTCCTATTCTATAGACTGTTACAAAAATAAACAGATGAATTAATAATAAAAATAACTGATATTTGGAAGCCTTACATCCAACAATTGTTGTCTTTATGCTGTCGCCAAACCTACAGTAGAGCTGCAACTAATGACTATTTTGGTAATCGATTAATGGAGCAATTATTTTCTTGATTAATTAATAAAATGTCCAAAAACAGTGAATTATGCTGATCAATGTTAACCAGAGCCCAGGATGATGCCTTCAAATATCTTGTTTTGTCCACAGCCCAGAGATATCCAGTTTGCCGCCAGATAAGAGTAAAGCAGACAAAAATATAATAAACCCAAAAATATTCACATTTAAGAAGCTGAAATAAAGAATTTGGATAAAAATAAAGAAGATCACAAGTGATTAATCAATTATCAAAATCGCTCCTATTAACTGATTTAATAGTCAATTAATTGGTTTGTCATTGCAGCTCTAACTTACATGAGTAGAAAATATTTCAAGTACTGCAATTTTATTTCAAGTACTGCACTTTTTGTTTCTTTGTTTGTTTTTTTCACAAAGTGTATTTCCTAATACGCTCAGGCCTCGTTTCCACCGAGCGGTCCAGGTGGGTACGGCGTGGTACGGTACTGTTTGAAATGGCTAAGGATGGCTGCACTTACATTTCCATTGCCAGCAGGACCCTTTGTTTGGTAGGTGGAGCGCGGTACACTTCGACAGGTACGTCATCGAGATGGGCACACACACTGTTGCTTGTTTGACGGACCAAGCCTGGCTGCTTTTCACCAAGGTTCGTCATTGTGTGGATATTTAAAACGCCGTGTATATTTTGGACAGGATCCTGTATTGTTCGTAGGCTATTGCAGGGCGATGACGTTCCTATGTTGCTATGAGCCAATCAATAGACAGCAGTGGGTTAGCTCCTCCCTTTTGTTACCATTCCATTATTTTGGTACTCCAAGCTAAGGGTTCCAAAAAGTGGTATGGTGCAGGTCAGTTACTTTGGTACCCATCCCTAAATCTGAATGTGGAAATATACAAAATAGCGTTCCATACCGTACTGAAAATGAAGCTTCAGGAATCTCTTCTGTTGTACTTACTGTTGAGTAGTATTACTTAAGTTGACTGCAGAGTTATGCTGTCCCATGTTATACTTTTACTCAACTTGACCTTGGGGAAATGGCGCAAAAATGGTCTTGTTTCATGTCTAACATACAAACTAAAATGTCTAGTATGACGTTTGAGGTATACTTTCATTCATCAGCCTCGAGGTGCAGCTGATGTGTAAATATTTCAGAGTGATGCCAGGATTCACGTGTGTCGCCACTTAGCAACAACCAACCCGTCCCAGAAATCCGCCGTGTTTAACAGAAATTAATGATGCTGTTTGGAACTGTGCGGCCGGCACAGACATGCAGAGCTCCTGTGATTCACCTTCTGTTGCTCACCTCAGCTGACTAACTCTGCTCAGTGCATTTCTCAAATGGCTGTAAATCATTAGCCAGCCGCTTTAATGAACAGGTTGCTTAACTCGACCTCGCTCGCCCGCCGCTCTCCCTCACCGGCCCTCCCGGCTTGTTATCAGCACCAAATAACAAATCCAAATAAGCAAACACTGAGTCACAGCACCTGTGTTTCCGACGTTCAATCACAGCAACTTATCGCAACAGCCTCAATTTAAACAATACCTCCCACCGCAGTGTGAGCAAGTGCAGCACGCGGAAAACACAGAAGTGAACGGCTGCTGTTACATGTCACATGCAATCAGTTTAAGGGCGCTTGAAAGAAGGGCTGCAACAAAATGTGCCACCGATTTTAGTTTCACATTGCAATTATGAGCATTGTCATGGCAATCCCTCAGTGGTGACATCTTGGACGATTCCCGGATGAGATTCTACATCCAGGATCTGTCTAGCGACACCTGTGTGTGGGTTTGTTTAATGTGGGAATGTTGTTTCACATCGACAAAACCACAGACTGGTCCGACTGCTGGGAAATGGAGGAGGTCTGAGGATCTACTGCAGTCTTCATAGCATCATCTCTTCCTTCATGGCTACCGTAGTGGCCACAGAGCACACAAAGATCCCTACCATATTTCACCCCAACAGGCAATTCCTTACTTGATCCTTCAGGTGTCACGTTGTGGCTGAGGGGTTGGACTTTGACAGAAAATGTGGGAGTGTAGCACAGATGTTTAGACAGATACTTGCATGTCCTCTCATCCTCACCCACATGAGCTGCAGCTCCATATACACTCAACAAAAATATAAACGCAACACTTTTGGTTTTGCTCCCATTTTGTATGCGATGAACTCAAAGATCTAAAACTTTTTCCACATATACAATATCACTATTTCTCTCAAATATTGTTCACAAACCAGTCTAAATCTGTGATAGTGAGCACTTCTCCTTTGTTGAGATAATCCATCCCACCTCACAGGTGTGCCATATCAAGATGCTGATTAGACACCATGATTAGTGCACAGGTGCCTTAGACTGTCCACAATAAAAGGCCACTCTGAAAGATGCAGTTTTATCACACAGCACAATGCCACAGATGTCGCAAGATTTGAGGGAGCTGTTGCTCGTGTATTGAATGTTCATTTCTCTACCATAAGCCGTCTCCAAAGGCGTTTCAGAGAATTTGGCACTACATCCAACCAGCCTCACAACCGCAGACCACGTGTAACCACACCAGCCCAGGACCTCCACATCCAGCATGTTCACCTCCAAGATCGTCTGAGACCAGCCACTCGGACAGTTGCTGGAACAATCGGTTTGCATAACCAAAGAATTACTGCACAAACTGTCAGAAACCGTCTCAGGGAAGCTCATCTGCATGCTCGCCGTCCTCATCAGGGTCTTGACCTGACTCCAGTTCGTCGTCGTAACCGATTTGAGTGGGCAAATGCTCACATTCGCTGCCGTTTGGCACGTTGGAGAGGTGTTCTCTTCACGGATGATGTGAAGGAGATGTGTTGCACTGCATGAGGCAAATGGTGGTCACACCAGATACTGACTGGTATCCCCCCCCAATAAAACAAAACTGCACCTTTCAGAGTGGCCTTTTATTGTGGGCAGTCTAAGGCACACCTGTGCACTAATCATGGTGTCTAATCAGCATCTTGGTATGGCACACCTGTGAGGTGGGATGGATTATCTCAGCAAAGGAGAAGTGCTCACTATCACAGATTTCGACTGGTTTGTGAACAATATTTGAGGGAAATGGTGATATTGTGTATGTGGAAAAAGTTTTAGATCTTTGAGTTCATCTCATACAAAATGGGAGCAAAACCAAAAGTGTTGCGTTTATATTTTTGTTGAGTATATTTGCAGTCAAGTGGTCTGTAGACTTGTGCATCACTTGCATAGTGAGGGAATGTCAGCTGCTACATCTGGCCATGTGACACATTTCTCTGGGCATGAGCCAGCGTGCAGGTGCCTCCGTGGTGAGGATCCCAAAAATTGCAAAAGTCCAAATACACCTCCTGGTCATGTGGCTGCTGCAGATACAGTAGATGGTGATTTTCAAAAGTGGGAATGGACTGGATTTTCTGCCTGAGTGGTTACTATCCAGGACCGAGGGTTATTGCACGGTGTGGTAGATCACACCACACTCCCAGACCTGAAATGAACCCTTATTTGCAGATGGATGGTTCATTTGCATCAGAATCGTCTTATTACTGTCTTAATACCAGTATTAATTACTTCACAGAAAATAAACAACAACAAATTCCTGGTGTGAAAAACTGTACCAAAACCAAGACGAAAGGAGGAGGAAAGCACACATAATCCAGCAAGCCACAGCAATTCCACCAAATCCTCCAACCCGTATGACGGTAGAGGACGTTGGTTCATACTCTCAAATACGAGACACAGGAGCATTTCAGAAAACAAAAAAATAAACATCAAGCAGGTGCACAAGTGGCTTTGAACGACCAGTTTTCTTATTATGAAACAGGTGCAGTACTGGCTCACCAGCATACTGTGAAGCATAACCACGATAAACTTTGTGGCGAGCATGTCCGTGTTACCGCTAACAGCACAGTGGCATGAAAGCACTGCACCTTCTTCATAATATCAGAAAATGTGTGCTTCAAAACTGTGGTTGGTTAATGTTATTGTTAGGAATTAAGACTTAAAAGCAGAATGTCCAATGAAGTGGTCAAGACAAAATGTAAGACATACAGACAAAATGACCTGGAATTGTTTGCGATTTCTTTAAAGTATGCCCACTTAAGGTCCGTTAACGATAAAACACAACTTTTTGTTGTAATAAGGTATAAGGTGCATGACAGAGGATGACAGGCTCACAATTCCACTTTAAGGGGTGATCAAAAGGTGAGTAATAATACCCAACTTTGCTCAAATGTCTTGGGTCATATGTCCAAATCACCCAAAAACATATTCCCCACTATAAACAAACTATTACACTGTTCCATTTGGTCCAGATCATGGATACACATCCTGGAACAAACTGGAAAGTCCAACCTAAATGAGGCTGGGGTGAAAGCGCTCTAAATGAAATGGGGTTTATACTAATTTGGTATGTTCCTGTGCATGTCTGAGAAAGACCCAACAAGAGAATGTACATATGATCTTAAAACTAATGGGGCAATACAAGTGTTTTCTCACAACCAAACATCAATAAGGTGAGACGCAGATATTTCCATACCTTATTGTTTCCCTGCAGTAAAACACCTCAGCCTTCACAAACCCAGCTGCACGCCAAGCAGCCATTTGAAGTTGTTTACCTGGAGGAGCTGCATAATCCAAGATGCAGTTACAGACAATGTTTCATTCAACTTCAACATCCACTGTTGGAACAAGACTGAGTCACTAAACTAAAGTCTCCCAGCACAACGCCCTCAGTCACCCTATTCACACTGCAGGAAGTCTTATGTGTGTGACTTGCGGCACAAAGCAGATGATGGGATGCAAAAAAAAAAGAATAAAAAACTTCAACAGCTTTTTTTGACTGATATTACCACCATCTCAGAGATCTCTTGAAGGTATGAATGATACAATGTGCTGTGTTAATGGATTTTCTCTCATTACTTGGCAAAACTGTGCTATGAAAAGCAAGGATGGTGTCAGATCTGATTACTTTTAAGTGCTCCCACTTCAGCGTCCAGTGCTGGAGAGAAGCAAACACTTCCTTTTCTGAATGCGGCAGCAAGTCTGCTGAACTGTAACAGCAAAAATGCTGACGCACCTTTGCTGGTTTTAGCCAAACCTAATCACATTATGTTTAATCGCATAATGATGTCGACACCTTGTAAGCCCAAGCACAGGTAGCTCAGTGTGCTACTCAACTGAACACCAGGACCAACGTGGAGATTAAGGACCATGTCCAAGGTTATCTGCCTGATTGGGGAATTGAACCTATAACCCCTTGGCCATATACACCCTTTCTTGTTGGCATTATCATGTATCCAAACAACATCTGTAAATGTGAGCAGCTGAACAAGAACATCACAAAATTCAAAAACCAACTGCTTTAACATCAGCACATCATGAATCCAAAGATTAGAATCAAATTAAAGTCAATTCCATGACTATAAATCTACAAAAGATGGATAAATTTTAAGCCTTGATTTAAAAACTTCAGAGTTTGATTGTTGTAATCTATTCCACAGAAGTCCAAAACGTAAAAGTTGAATAACTGGTCAAGTTTCTTCACCTGAACACTCAAAAAGGCAAAAGGGCCTTCCCAAAGAGGGCACCCCTCCCTATCTTTGGGGTATGAAGGTTGTAGGTGGTATTGTAGGTCAAATAAATTTGGTTTGTTCCAAACAAACGGTTTGTTGCTATAGGATTTTATGCTTCAGATGTCTCGTTTTCTTTCACAATACACGAAACAACTGAGGCAGTTGAAATATTTGTTACCATTTAGTGTGTGTGTGTGTGTATATATATATATCAATCAATCAATCAATTTTTTTATATAGCGCCAAATCACAACAAACAGTTGCCCCAAGGCGCTTTATATTGTAAGGCAAGGCCATACAATAATTATGTAAAACCCCAACGGTCAAAACGACCCCCTGTGAGCAAGCACTTGGCTACAGTGGGAAAGAAAAACTCCCTTTTAACAGGAAGAAACCTCCAGCAGAACCAGGCTCAGGGAGGGGCAGTCTTCTGCTGGGACTGGTTGGGGCTGAGGGAGAGAACCAAGAAAAAGACATGCTGTGGAGGGGAGCAGAGATCGATCACTAATGATTAAATGCAGAGTGGTGCATACAGAGCAAAAAGAGAAAGAAACAGTGCATCATGGGAACCCCCCAGCAGTCTACGTCTATAGCAGCATAACTAAGGGATGGTTCAGGGTCACCTGATCCAGCCCTAACTATAAGCTTTAGCAAAAAGGAAAGTTTTAAGCCTAATCTTAAAAGTAGAGAGGGTGTCTGTCTCCCTGATCTGAATTGGGAGCTGGTTCCACAGGAGAGGAGCCTGAAAGCTGAAGGCTCTGCCTCCCATTCTACTCTTACAAACCCCAGGAACCACAAGTAAGCCTGCAGTCTGAGAGCGAAGCGCTCTATTGGGGTGATATGGTACTACAAGGTCCCTAAGATAAGATGGGACCTGATTATTCAAAACCTTATAAGTAAGAAGAAGAATTTTAAATTCTATTCTAGAATTAACAGGAAGCCAATGAAGAGAGGCCAATATGGGTGAGATATGCTCTCTCCTTCTAGTCCCCGTCAGTACTCTAGCTGCAGCATTTTGAATTAACTGAAGGCTTTTTAGGGAACTTTTAGGACAACCTGATAATAATGAATTACAATAGTCCAGCCTAGAGGAAATAAATGCATGAATTAGTTTTTCAGCATCACTCTGAGACAAGACCTTTCTGATTTTAGAGATATTGCGTAAATGCAAAAAAGCAGTCCTACATATTTGTTTAATATGCGCTTTGAATGACATATCCTGATCAAAAATGACTCCAAGATTTCTCACAGTATTACTAGAGGTCAGGGTAATGCCATCCAGAGTAAGGATCTGGTTAGACACCATGTTTCTAAGATTTGTGGGGCCAAGTACAATAACTTCAGTTTTATCTGAGTTTAAAAGCAGGAAATTAGAGGTCATCCATGTCTTTATGTCTGTAAGACAATCCTGCAGTTTAGCTAATTGGTGTGTGTCCTCTGGCTTCATGGATAGATAAAGCTGGGTATCATCTGCGTAACAATGAAAATTTAAGCAATACCGTCTAATAATACTGCCTAAGGGAAGCATGTATAAAGTAAATAAAATTGGTCCTAGCACAGAACCTTGTGGAACTCCATAATTAACTTTAGTCTGTGAAGAAGATTCCCCATTTACATGAACAAATTGTAATCTATTAGACAAATATGATTCAAACCACCGCAGCGCAGTGCCTTTAATACCTATGGCATGCTCTAATCTCTGTAATAAAATTTTATGGTCAACAGTATCAAAAGCAGCACTGAGGTCTAACAGAACAAGCACAGAGATGAGTCCACTGTCCGAGGCCATAAGAAGATCATTTGTAACCTTCACTAATGCTGTTTCTGTACTATGATGAATTCTAAAACCTGACTGAAACTCTTCAAATAGACCATTCCTCTGCAGATGATCAGTTAGCTGTTTTACAACTACCCTTTCAAGAATTTTTGAGAGAAAAGGAAGGTTGGAGATTGGCCTATAATTAGCTAAGATAGCTGGGTCAAGTGATGGCTTTTTAAGTAATGGTTTAATTACTGCCACCTTAAAAGCCTGTGGTACATAGCCAACTAACAAAGATAGATTGATCATATTTAAGATCGAAGCATTAAATAATGGTAGGGCTTCCTTGAGCAGCCTGGTAGGAATGGGGTCTAATAAACATGTTGATGGTTTGGATGAAGTAACTAATGAGAATAACTCAGACAGAACAATCGGAGAGAAAGAGTCTAACCAAATACCGGCATCACTGAAAGCAGCCAAAGATAACGATACGTCTTTGGGATGGTTATGAGTAATTTTTTCTCTAATAGTTAAAATTTTGTTAGCAAAGAAAGTCATGAAGTCATTACTAGTTAAAGTTAATGGAATACTCAGCTCAATAGAGCTCTGACTCTTTGTCAGCCTGGCTACAGTGCTGAAAAGAAACCTGGGGTTGTTCTTATTTTCTTCAATTAGTGATGAGTAGAAAGATGTCCTAGCTTTATGGAGGGCTTTTTTATAGAGCAACAGACTCTTTTTCCAGGCTAAGTGAAGATCTTCTAAATTAGTGAGACGCCATTTCCTCTCCAACTTACGGGTTATCTGCTTTAAGCTACGAGTTTGTGAGTTATACCACGGAGTCAGACACTTCTGATTTAAAGCTCTCTTTTTCAGAGGAGCTACAGCATCCAAAGTTGTCTTCAATGAGGATGTAAAACTATTGACGAGATACTCTATCTCCCTTACAGAGTTTACGTAGCTACTCTGCACTGTGTTGGTATATGGCATTAGAGAACATAAAGAAGGAATCATATCCTTAAACCTAGTTACAGCGCTTTCTGAAAGACTTCTAGTGTAATGAAACTTATTCCCCACTGCTGGGTAGTCCATCAGAGTAAATGTAAATGTTATTAAGAAATGATCAGACAGAAGGGAGTTTTCAGGGAATACTGTTAAGTCTTCTATTTCCATACCATAAGTCAGAACAAGATCTAAGATATGATTAAAGTGGTGGGTGGACTCATTTACTTTTTGAGCAAAGCCAATAGAGTCTAATAATAGATTAAATGCAGTGTTGAGGCTGTCATTCTCAGCATCTGTGTGGATGTTAAAATCGCCCACTATAATTATCTTATCTGAGCTAAGCACTAAGTCAGACAAAAGGTCTGAAAATTCACAGAGAAACTCACAGTAACGACCAGGTGGACGATAGATAATAACAAATAAAACTGGTTTTTGGGACTTCCAATTTGGATGGACAAGACTAAGAGACAAGCTTTCAAATGAATTAAAGCTCTGTCTGGGTTTTGGATTAATTAATAAACTGGAATGGAAGATTGCTGCTAATCCTCCACCCCGGCCCGTGCTACGAGCATTCTGACAGTTAGTGTGACTCGGGGGTGTTGACTCATTTAAACTAACATATTCATCCTGCTGTAACCAGGTTTCTGTTAGGCAGAATAAATCAATATGTTGATCAATTATTATATCATTTACCAACAGGGACTTAGAAGAGAGAGACCTAATGTTTAATAGACCACATTTAACTGTTTTAGTCTGTGGTGCAGTTGAAGGTGCTATATTATTTTTTCTTTTTGAATTTTTATGCTTAAATAGATTTTGCTGGTTATTGGTAGTCTGGGAGCAGGCACCGTCTCTACGGGGATGGGGTAATGAGGGGATGGCAGGGGGAGAGAAGCTGCAGAGAGGTGTGTAAGACTACAACTCTGCTTCCTGGTCCCAACCCTGGATAGTCACGGTTTGGAGGATTTAAGAAAATTGGCCAGATTTCTAGAAATGAGAGCTGCTCCATCCAAAGTGGGATGGATGCCGTCTCTCCTAACAAGACCAGGTTTTCCCCAGAAGCTTTGCCAATTATCTATGAAGCCCACCTCATTTTTTGGACACCACTCAGACAGCCAGCAATTCAAGGAGAACATGCGGCTAAACATGTCACTCCCGGTCTGATTGGGGAGGGGCCCAGAGAAAACTACAGAGTCCGACATTGTTTTTGCAAAGTTACACACCGATTTAATGTTAATTTTAGTGACCTCCGATTGGCGTAACCGGGTGTCATTACTGCCGACGTGAATTACAATCTTACCAAATTTACGCTTAGCCTTAGCCAGCAGTTTCAAATTTCCTTCAATGTCGCCTGCTCTGGCCCCCGGAAGACAATTGACTATGGTTGCTGGTGTCGCTAACTTCACATTTCTCAAAACAGAGTCGCCAATAACCAGAGTTTGATCCTCGGCGGGTGTGTCGTCGAGTGGGAAAAAACGGTTAGAGATGTGAACGGGTTGGCGGTGTACACGGGGCTTCTGTTTAGGGCTACGCTTCCTCCTCACAGTCACCCAGTCGGCCTGCTTTCCCGGCTGCTCGGGATTTGCCAGGGGGGTAACTAACGGCGGCTAAGCTACCTTGGTCCGCACCGACTACAGGGGCCTTGCTAGCTGTAGAATTTTCCACGGTGCGGAGCCGAGTCTCCAATTCGCCCAGCCTGGCCTCCAAAGCTACGAATAAGCTACACTTATTACAAGTACCATTACTGCTAAAGGAGGCCGAGGAATAACTAAACATTTCACACCCAGAGCAGAAAAGTGCGGGAGAGACAGGAGAAGCCGCCATGCTAAATCGGCTAAGAGCTAGTAGCTACGCTAAGCTAGCGGATTCCTAAAAACACGCAAAGTGAATAATGTGTAAATAATTTAGAGGTGATTCAGCAGAAGGAGTGCTTTAGTTAAGGCACGTAAAGATTACACTGGGAAACAAATCGTAATCTAGATAACTAGATCAATCTAACTGCGCAGATTAAACAGCTAACAGATACAGAAAAACACCGCTGTGCTCCGGAACAGGAAGTGATACAATACCGCAGTGAGAGCCAACCACCAGTAGAGGCAAGCAAGAGGGAGATTGGATAAAGATATATATATATATATATATATATATATATATATATATATATATATATATATATATATATATATATATATATATATCATTGTAATCTAGTTTTGTGTGTGTTTTGGTTGTTTTTAATAGCTTTTGGAGTCAAAACCATCAGCTGTATCTGGCAACACTGATAGTAAGTAAGTCCCTTCGGCTGCTCCCTTGTTTGCACTCGGGGTCGCCACAGCAAATCCAAGGTGGATCTGCATGTTGAATTGGCACAAGGTTTACACCAGATGCCCTTCCTGACGCAACTCCACATTACATGGAGAAATGTGGCAGGGGTGGGATTTGAACCCGGAACCTTCTGAACTGAAATCAAGCGCATTAACTACTTGGCCACCACCCCTGCATCTGGCAACACTGATGACGCTCAAAAATATTTTTATCTTCAAAAGGGCAAACCTGCATAAAAAGCTCGGGAACCACTGTCGTATGGCATGTGGCGGCACATACTGTACGGTTCAGTGATTTCAACAAGATAAGGAGAAGTGGGTCTCTTTAAGCCCCCTGATGTGGACAGAGAGCCCAGGAGAAGAAGACAGCAATGGGGATAAATAAATCTTACACAAAATGTAAAAGTTTTTACGAATGCTGTAGTAGTGACAGACAGAAATCTCTGATCTCTGCACTTTACAATGCTCACATTCTTCCTCATGAACTCACTCAGTGTTTTTTTGGTTAAAGACCTCTACAACTACAAACCAGGTAGTAATTTACAGAGCAACAGTTTCACCCTGTGTGTTTGAAGTTCAGAAACTAAGAGGGTGCACTGGACAGATGGAGAAAACAAGTGAGTAATGCATCCATCAGGTGAGGATATAAAGAAGGTGAGGATATAAAGAAGGTGAGGATATAAATGAAAAGGAAGCATAAAAGGAAGTTATAAAAGGAAGCAATAAAGAGAATAAGAAGGACAACTAAATGCAAGTTAATGCTGGAGAACAGAAAGCACCTCAAGTTACACATTTATTTTTACAGTCTCTTGAGTGTTAACTAATGGTCTTCCTGGAGATTACTCACTCTTTGAATGTCAGTATTCTAACAGAACAAGCCGAGGACGACATGGGGCGCGGCAGGTCCATGGGTTTCATTATGGGGGGAGGGAGGGGGCAGAGTACAGTGTACAGTTTGGACTTACACCAGAAAAAGGCACATGGTGGCAACATACACACAAAACATGAATGCACACAGGAATCTGAACAATTTCAATAAGTCAACAAAGGAACTAATACTCAACTAAATGACCTCTTCAAGTTCAACTTCAGTGGTTACTCATTGCAAGAAAACTGTGAACAATAGCAACTTCAACACCAAATTATACCAACAACAGTAATAAATGAACAGATCTTGCATTGTTTTGGCAAGTCAATATGTATGTTTTTTGTTTGTTGGTTGGTTGGTTACATCATGTACACTGATGGAGCCGGAAGACAAATCGATCTTACTTTGAGAACAAAACAGTAAAAGTCACGTTCACAGGACAGAGTCATAATTTTAGCTCGATGCTAATATGAAGGAGATATTGAGCGCGATTAGTTCAATGAACTGCTTGTGATTCATATTCAACAATATGAACTCATGCATCACCTTTCTAGTTGTCCCATGAGATCTGACACTGAAAAGTCAAATGTTATTTCAAAGAACTGGTTAACGACACACCTACAGTTACTACCAAACACTAACAAGAAGATATATCAACTTTGTCTTGGTCACATGACCTTTGAGCCTTGAAAGGTCAAACTCAAGGTCATAACTGTTCAACTCAAACAGTTTGGCACCAATATGGGTTAAACATGGTGGAAGAGCTGTATGTTAGTCAAAGTCAACATGGTTTAAGTTTGGGCAGAATTGACCAAATGTCACTCTGATTGTTAGTTCTGTTTTTTGTTGTTGTTCATTTTATATTCTAAAATGGTAGTCTGTGTGTGGGGTGACCTCAAGACAATCCCAGAAGAAACACGACAGGGCTGAAAAAGTAGTGTCCAAGGTCACAAGTCTGTAGATGGTTTGAAGGTAACAGGGCAAAGGTGGTGCAGATACAAAAGATAATGGACCTGGTGGTGATTGGACTTAAAGCTGAACAAAGAATGAACCTGGCTGTGGGGTAAAGACAGGAATAAAACAAAAAAATGTCTAAATGAACGGACAAAAAAGAAAGCAACTGCCCATAATCCATCTTTAGGGAAAACAAAAGCATTGAAAAGTTGCATTCCAGGTTGGGGAAAAGCTGATCTGCTGGTAAAAACAGCAGGATGCCATAAAACTGCAGGCCTTATCTTGCTTGATAGCATGTATCTTCACTATTTGTAGTTTCATTCACAACACATTTAGGCACTCTGGCCTTTACATAAAGAACATTTCTCATTATATTGGTGGAGCTTGTCAAAAAAGCATCGCGTATTTCATGCCAATGTGGATATGACGGGCTCATTCTGAAATGGCTGAAATGTAACTGTAAAATGTTTGATTCATTAAGATTTTCATCCAAATTTTAACTGTAAAGGAGCAGATTTGAAAATGAAAGTAGTCCAGGTTAACCTCTTGCTCAAATAAAATAATTATTAAAGCCGTCATATAGTGCAAAGCCGAACTCAGTCACATGGGGTGTGCAGCCAGTACATTCTGAGTGCCGGTCCCAAGCCCGGATAAATGAGCAGGGTTGCATCAGGAAGGGCATCCGGCGTAAAACAAGCCAACCCAACTATGCAGACTCAGAATCGAATTCCCATACCGGATCGGTCGCGGCCCGGGTTAACAACGTCCGCCACCGGTGCTGTTGCCCAACAGGGTGCCAGTGGAAATTGGGCTACTGCTGGGCGAAGACGACGAAGAAGAGGAGGAAAACGTTGCCACGAACAGTGGGAGAAGAAGAAAACTAGAAGGGTGGAAATGAGAGTGGGGACTTTGAATGTTGGTAGTATGACTGGTAAAGGGAGAGAGCTGGCTGATATGATGGAGAGGAGAAAGGTAAACATACTGTGTGTGCAAGAGACCAAGTGGAAGGGAAGTAAGACCAGGAGCATCGGCGGTGGGTACAAGTTGTTGTACCATGGTGAGGACAGGAAAAGAAATGGTGTTGGGGTCATTTTAAAGGAAGAGTATGTTAAAAGTGTGTTGGAGGTTAAGCGAGTGTCTGACAGGGTGATGAGTGTGAAGTTGGAAATTGAAGGGGTGATGATGAATATCATCAGTGCATATGCCCCACAGGTAGGTTGTGAGATGAAGCAGAAAGAACATTTCTGGAGTGTATTAGATGAGGTGGTGGAGAGTGTGCCCAAGCATGAAAGAGTGGTGATAGGAGCAGACTTCAATGGGCATGTTGGTGAAGGGAACAGAGGTGATGAGGAAGTAATGGGTAGATATGGTATCAAGGATAGGAATGGGGGGAGAGATGAAGAAAGTAGACAGGAGTACAAGGAGATGCGGCATAAGGCGAGAAGAGAAGTGGCAAAAGCTAAGGAAAAGGCATATTGCGAGATGTACAAGAAGTTGAATAGTAAGGAAGGAGAAAAGGACTTGTACCGATTGGCCAGACAAAGGGACAGAGCTGTAAAGGATGTGCAGCAGGTTAGGGTGGTAAAAGATGCACATGGTAATGTGCTGACAAGTGAGGAGTGTGTGCTGAGAAGGTGGAGGGAATATTTTGAAGAGTTGATGAATAAAGAAAATGAGCGAGAGAAAAGGCTGGATGATGTGGTGAGTAGAGTAGTAGAGTTTCTAACCAGATTGTTTAATAAAATCTTGGAAAGTGAGAGGATGCCTGAGGAGTGGAGACGAAGTGTGCTGGTTCCTATTTTCAAGAACAAGGGTGATGTGCAGAGCTGCAGTAACTACAGAGGCATAAACCTGATCAGCCACAGCATGAAGTTATGGGAAAGAGTAGTAGAAGCTAGGCTTAGAAAACAGGTGAAGATCTGTGAGCAGCAATATGGTTTCATGCCAAGAAAGAGCACTACAGATACAATGTTTGCTCTGAGAATACTGTTGGAAAAGTACAGAGAAGGACAGAAAGAGTTACATTGTGTTTTTGTGGACTTAGAAAAAGCTTATGATAGGGTGCCAAGAGAAGAGTTGCGGCATTGTATGAGGAATTCTGGAGTGGCAGAGAAGTATGTTAGGGTAGTGCAGGACATGTACAAGAATAGTGTGACAGTGGTGAGATGCGCCGTCGGAATGACAGACTCATTCAAGGTGGAGGTGGGATTACACCAAGGATCAGCTCTGAGTCCTTTCGTGTTAGCAGTGGTGATGGACAGGTTGACAGATGAGATCAGACAGGAGTCCCCATGGACTATGATGTTTGCAGATGACATTGTGATCTGTAGTGAGAATAGAGAGCAAGTTGAGTCTAGTCTGGAGAAGTGGAGATATGCTTTGGAGAGAAGGGGAATGAAAGTCAGTAGAAGCAAGACTGAGTACATGTGTGTGAACGAGAGGGAGCCCAGTGGAATAGTGCAGTTACAAGGAGTAGAAGTGGTGAAAGTAGATGAGTTTAAATATTTGGGGTCAACTGTTCAAAGTAATGGAGAGTGTGGTAGAGAGGTGAAGAAGAGAGTGCAGGCAGGGTGGAGTGGGTGGAGAAGGTGGCAGGAGTGATTTGTGACCGAAGAATATCAGCAAGAGTGAAGGGGAAAGTTTACAAAACAGAAGTGAGACCAGCTATGTTGTATGGTTTAGAGACAGTGGCACTAACAAAAAGACAGGAGGCAGAGCTGGAGGTGGCAGAGCTGAAGATGTTGAGATTCTCTTTGGGAGTGACAAGAATGGACAAGATTAGGAATGAACATATCAGAGGGACAGCTCAGGTGGGACGGTTTGGAGACAAAGTCAGAGAGGCGAGACTGAGATGGTTTGGACATGTGCAGAGGAGGGACCCAGGGTATATAGGGAGAAGGATGCTGAGGATGGAGCCACCAGGCAGGAGGAGAAGAGGGAGACCAAAGAGGAGGTTCATGGATATGCTGAGAGAGGACATGCAGGTGGTTGGTGTGACAGAGGAAGATACAGAGGACAGGGTGAGATGGAAACGATTGATCTGCTGTGGCGACCCCTAACGGGAACAGCCGAAAGACAAAGAAGAAGATATAGTGCAAAGCCAACCATCCATCCATCCATTTTCTTCCGCTTTATCCAGAGTCGGGTCGCGGGGGCAGCAGCTCAAGCAAAGCCACCCAGACCTCCCGATCCACACACACTTCCCCCAGCTCCTCCGGGGGAACCCCAAGGCATTCCCAAGCCAGCCGAGAGATGTAGTCCCTCCAGCGTGTCCTGGGTCTTCCCCGGGGCCTCCTCCCAATGGGACGTGCCCGGAACACCTCTCCGGCGAGGCGTCCAGGGGGCATCCGTCCAAGAAGTTTAAAAAAATACTGTGAGTAATTTTAGGTCATATCACCCAATCCTATCAGGATCTATTTTATTTATTCTATGTTCCAGACTTTAGTACTTGACATGCAATTTTTTTTATTCATTTATTTGTAAAGGGACCAAGTACAATAAAGAACATAAATGATTCCATTTGATGCATTGTATCAGAGTTAGCTTAAAGCTAATTTACATCTGCAGTCCCTTGCAGAGTTCATCCTGTCCTTTAATTCTTGAAAGACTTCTGAAGACAGTAATACTTTGTACAGTAAATCCACTTATCCGGTCTTTCCCCGGTTTAAGGATCTCTTCCAGTAGCTCAATCTTTGCCAGTAATTCTCATCCAGCTGTGTTTCTCCATTAAATGTTCATTGTACCCATCCTCAACTCACTCCCTTCAACCAGTGTCCTGTCACCCTCTCATTCAGCCGTGTACTCCATATCAACATAAAGAAGCAACACCGTCATCACTGAGTTTAGTCCCCGCAACTAAGCAGGTACTCAAATCAATTAACAGGAATGTCTCACTAAAACATTTCCACAGGTCGGAACCCTTAATTTCTTGAAATAATCTAAGTATACGCAGTTTGTTTGAGGAAAAAGCAGAAGTATGTACAGACCCTGAGGTCTATCAAGCTGGTGCTTATCCCCAAATACCAAATGTGAAGCAGATGGGTGTTCAAGGCTCCCCTGGATGGGACAACAGTCCATCACAGGTTACTTCCCCAGCCAATGTAAATCAAACCACAATCTATAAGTGGGTAGTCTTAACTCCTATCCCACAAGGCTGACAGTATAATAAGGAGGTGATGGTCAAGTGGTTTTGATCTGTTAAGCGGTAGGCTTGTGACTAGAGGTTCCTTTGTTTAAATCACCATCAGACTGGAAACTCACTCAGGGGCCCTTGGACAAGTTTCTTAATCCTCATGTTGCTCCTAGTGTGTAATGAACACATGTATGGCAGCACCCTGACATCAGTATGTGTGTGAAAGAGTGAATGTGAGGCATCACTGTAAAGCGTTTTGAATATGAAAGCACAACATAAATGCAGTCCATTTGCCATTTTATTGGAAATACTGTGTGTCCACCTTGTTGTATTTTGGGGTAGTGTTTAGTACAGTTGCTTTGTACAGTAAATCCACTTATCAGGCTTTTCCCTGGGTCATGGTTCCAAGGAAAATGTCCCAGGTTCCAATCTAACATGGTCTTTTCTGTGAGGTGCCTATTCTTCCGTGTTTGTGTGGTTTCCTTCCCTCCTGCCTTCAAAGACATGCAAGTTTGGTCAATTGGAAACTCTAAATTGACCGTAAGTCTGATTGAGTTTGTTTGTTGATAAGTGACCCTGCGATAGATTAGCGGCCTGTCTCGGGTGCACCCCGCCTCTCGCCCTATGACTGCTGGGATCAGCTCCAGCACCCCTTTGAGCCTCAATAGCAACAAGTGGGTTCAAAAAAATTATGAAAGCTGGACTTTGTTGCAAATGGTGTTTAACACACCCCATCTTCTGCTATTTGTTGTATGGCTGGGGGGGCCTGGCTGCCGGTTTGTTTGCCTTTTGTGTTTCCTCCCAGGTGGCATGCATTTGGGACTGAGTGGCTGTGTTGCTGAGGCTGTTAGGACTTCACCCTGATCACCTGCGACTCGTCAGGACTCACAGCTGAGGTGCATCTGAAGGGATTGGAGTATGTTGGCATTTAAGACTGAAGTGCACAGTGTGCATTTGCCAGAGACTCGACCTTGTGACCAGACGGGTGAGATCGTCGTCTTGGGAGCCATCTCATCAGCAGCGGACGCTGAGAATGTCCAGGTTTGATGCACGGTCTGTGAAAGAGGAGAGGGTGAGGTCTCACGCTCGTCAGCACACTTCCTGAGGTACGTTGGATTTTGTGACTAACAGTTATACAGTCAGTAAATGTGGTGTCCCTCACACCTTATTGTATTGAGCTGTATGTTAGTCATGTATCAGCTTCCACTGCGGTGGTGATTTGTGAACTGGATGTTCCATGCCTGCAGGTTGGAAGCTGATCAGTAATCAAGCCAGGAAGTGTTTGCTGTTTGTACACCTTTAAGTGTTCTGTGTGTAGAGTGTGGACTCACATAATGGTTCCTTCTTTCACAGACTCGGTTGTTGCGGCCACCTGGGGGGTGTCGGCGGGGTCCTTGGGTCCGAAACAGCTTCTGGCTCCGGACCATTAGCGCTGCTGGGAGCGCACCACGCCAGACCGCACCTTTTATTATTATTATGATCACTGTTATGTATTAAATTCAGTTAGCCTTTGTACCGTGCTCTGCTTATTTCATACTGGGTCCTTCAAACGCTGGTCGGTTCTCCGAGCTGCGTCCGACACATAACAGTAGTCTCTGGCCAAACATCACGGACCCAGCGGTAGCAGAGACGGTAACGCGCCGGGAAGGCGGCAGCAGACGTTCAGTGGTTATCCGGATCAGTTGCGGGGCTCTCCGCCCGGAAGGTGCGTGTTTGAGAACCCATTACTGGATACTAATTTGTGCTCTCTTGCAGCCGTGTCCTGTGTTTGTGCCTTATCCGTGGGTCGTGGTGGAGTGTGACTGGCGACAGCTTCGCGTCACACTCCGACCGGATAAGAGGCTTAAACGGGAGCTGCAAGAGTGCGTTTGTAATGGGTTCACGCGCACGGCGGAGCTCTGTTAGCACGGGTCGCTGGGCTTCCTGTGCTACAGTCGTAGCCCCGTTTCCCCGGATAAAAGGTAACTACTGCGTCTGTTGTTTCAGCTCCGGCGTTATTTAGTTGAGCACATTTTGATTGTGTTGCACACAGCTGCGCACGAAGATGCAGCTCGTTTGTTTTTTGTCACCAAAGGGGGTTTTTCATTTTTTAGCACTCTGGTTCCCCCTTGTGGTGACTGAATCACGGTACCGTCAAGCTCTTGAGTAGGAACAGGTGTGTTCCATGTGGTTGAGCTTGACGGTATAACTCACTGATTTGTTTTGTGTTGGTTCATTTTGTGTGGGTGTTTTTTGAGTGGGTTTTTGTTTTTTGTTGTCCACTGTTTGTCTGGGGGTGTGATCCTGCAGCCTTTGCTACACAAAAAAAAAAAAAAAAAAAAAAAAAAAAGAAAAGGAAAGACGGGGACCCAAATAACTGTGTGTTGGTCTGTTTTTTTTTTTTCTTTGTTTCTTTTTGTTTCCCCCCTCCCCGGGGTTAGATGGAACGGTCCCCTGGGGGGTGATGGGGTGGTATTTGGGTTGTTTTTTCTCTTTGTTTTTTGTTATGCCCTCTCTTCTCCTCTGACTCCAGCCGGGGGTGCCGTTGTGTCGGCATTGCTGGAGGGGTGCAGTTAGGTTGTACTGGGCGTTTCCCAGGTGGCCTCTGCACCCGGGAGGGGAGGGGGGGGGGTTTGGGGTTTTTGTTTTGTTTTTCCTCCCCCAGTTTCCACCCTCAGGGTTTGACTGTGGTGTCCTCTGGGGGGGAAAAGGCGTTGGGTCCATCTAGCCGTGGGCGGCCGGGGCTGGGTCCATTGGTCGTGTGGGGAGGCGTCTCCTGGGGTTGACGAGTGGTCCTCTGGGGGGCGCTGGTAGTCCCCGTGGGTGACGGTGGATCCCAGAGGGACCTCGGCCGTGGTTATTACTCCTGGAGCTGGCGGGTGGCCCTCTGGGGGGTGTTGGTCCCTGCGTGTCGTTTGGGGGGGAGGAGGGGGGGTCTTTTGGCATTTTTGTTTGTGTTTACATGTGGGTTGTTTTTCCTTTCTCCCCTTCCCTGGGGTTTGATGGGACGGTCCCCTGGGGAGGGGGGGGGATGTTTTGGTTGTTTTGTTTTTGACTAATCACACATGTTTTGGTTAAAGGCTGACCGCACAGGTGTAGGAACTCCTGGCCACACCTGTGCTAAGACTGTTAGAACCAAGGGCAAATATGCAGCCAGTTCGGGCAGTCTGTTGGAGGACGAGCGCGGACGTGGTTTCCAGCCATGGTCCCTGGAGGGGGGTGTTTCTCCTGGGCCAGGTGTGTGTGGTCGCCGGGAGGCTTCCCGTGAGGGTGGGGTACTGTTGTATGGCTGGGGGGGCCTGGCTGCCGGTTTGTTTGCCTTTTGTGTTTCCTCCCAGGTGGCATGCATTTGGGACTGAGTGGCTGTGTTGCTGAGGCTGTTAGGACTTCACCCTGATCACCTGCGACTCGTCAGGACTCACAGCTGAGGTGCATCTGGAGGGATTGGAGTATGTTGGCATTTAAGACTGAAGTGCACAGTGTGCATTTGCCAGAGACTCGACCTTGTGACCAGACGGGTGAGATCGTCGTCTTGGGAGCCATCTCATCAGCAGCGGACGCTGAGAATGTCCAGGTTTGATGCACGGTCTGTGAAAGAGGAGAGGGTGAGGTCTCACGCTCGTCAGCACACTTCCTGAGGTACGTTGGATTTTGTGACTAACAGTTATACAGTCAGTAAATGTGGTGTCCCTCACACCTTATTGTATTGAGCTGTATGTTAGTCATGTATCAGCTTCCACTGCGGTGGTGATTTGTGAACTGGATGTTCCATGCCTGCAGGTTGGAAGCTGATCAGTAATCAAGCCAGGAAGTGTTTGCTGTTTGTACACCTTTAAGTGTTCTGTGTGTAGAGTGTGGACTCACATAATGGTTCCTTCTTTCACAGACTCGGTTGTTGCGGCCACCTGGGGGGTGTCGGCGGGGTCCTTGGGTCCGAAACAGCTTCTGGCTCCGGACCATTAGCGCTGCTGGGAGCGCACCACGCCAGACCGCACCTTTTATTATTATTATGATCACTGTTATGTATTAAATTCAGTTAGCCTTTGTACCGTGCTCTGCTTATTTCATACTGGGTCCTTCAAACGCTGGTCGGTTCTCCGAGCTGCGTCCGACACATAACACTATTTATGTCTGTCTAACAGGCTGCTGGCTTGTTCGTTTTCACTTTAGTTTAACCTGTTTAAAGTTTTCACAGATAACCTCAAAGCCTGGTTGTAGAATAGTCATGAGTGTGCTGAAAAGTCCCCGACTTCATACTCTTTCTACATGTTAGACAGCTGCTCCTTTGTTCAATACGCACATTAAAGACTGTAAATTCCAAAGCAGTTGAGAAAAACATTAAAGAGTGAATAAATATGTCTAAGGTGGTTACATAAACACATCAAGTGTCCTTCTGGGTTGCTGCCAATACTTTAGAAGTGCGATATTTCTTTGCCTGTGTCCATTTGTCCTTTTGTTTCCTAAAAGTGTGATATACTGTAACTTCAATAAACATGATTGATGATGACACTTGAGTCCCTGGTACAATAAATATTTAAAATGCATCCGTGTGACATCTGATAACGAGACCCGGGGAAGTTCTGCATTAATCTCCTAATGGGCCTGTCACACCATGACGATTTAACCAGCGTATACCGGCAGTCCCATTTCCAAGTTTCAAGATTCAAACAACTTTATTGATCCCTAAAAGGGTAATTAATATCACACCTAATTACCTCAGACAAAAATACAGCAATTAATCCACAATTATTACTATTGGAATGTAATAATGGCACACATCAGAATTAAACAACTGCACATATACATTTGATTGTTTATGTACGATAAACTTTGAAACAGTCCGTCATCCGAATTCAGGCAATGTGAGTGTGGGCTGCAGTAGCTTCATGCAGCCGTGTTGCACAGCCTCCTGGAGGGGAAGGAGTGGTAGAGCAGAGGCTCTAGGGTGGGGCGGGGGTGGGGACAGAAACACAAAGGAGGGGTAGGGGGCATGTATCATGTGTGCAGATGAGTTCATATCAGTTTCTGTCTGTGTATGCGTAGAGTCTGGAATGGCTGTAGGGGAGGGCAGATGAGTTCATATCAGTCTATGGGGGCAGATGAAGAGGGAGCCAAATGCTTCACCAAGGCCGTTGAAATCCTTCTGGAGGAAAACAGCAGGGCATTTTGACCTTCGGTAGCTGATAAGGCTGCCATGTTTGGTTTAGACAGAGAGACACAGAATTCCAATACGGCCTCTTTAACCATCCAGATCCAATTGTGAATATTCACTGGTCTCTAACATCAATTCCTTTCCAGGGAAGACAATTGCTCCGTGGTTCGGGTTCCAACTTGTATTTAAGTTCAAAAGTTAACACAGTCTGAGATTGTACCACCTTGCCCACCCCTTTAATCATGAAGGACAGATATGGGGTTGTGGTTTTGGTAGTAGCCATCTTGCCAGTTTTCCGGTAGGTCAGGGCAGTGCATAATCCAAGCAGCAAAAGACCTCCTACCATAAAGTCAAATAAGAGAGTGGTGCCAAGCACACGACATGCCCCTTCTCCCAGGTGTCGAGAACATAGCCCACAGGATAGGTTCCATCTGGGCACGCAGGGTCCCCCAGCCCTGATTCCTTGTTGACAAAATGGTGTCAATAGCACTGAGAGACCAGCTGATCAATTCCAGTTATTCCAAATATAGTTTGAAGAATACACAGCCTGGTGAAGTTGGGACTTTTGAAGTTTGGGGCAGAGATAGGGAAAAACACAGAAGGAGAGAAGAGAGGAGGAGATGCGACCGCCCTTGCAAGAGTCCCATGGAATTTCCCCCGAGCGGTCCAGGTCTGTACGGCACTATATGGTACAGATTGGAATGGTTAAGTCTGGTTTGCGTTTCCACCACCAGCAGTACCTTTTGTTTGATAGGCAGAGCATTTTAGATGTTGACATGCATGTCATCGGGCACGTGTATGCTGTCGCGTGGCCTCTCCCCTCCAACCAGAGGCCAAACAGAGTAAATTAACATTTTTTTATTTTATTTTTGTCTTCGTAGATCACAGGATTTATTTTCAACGTGGGCAGAATGCTGAAGAGTCGATGCTGACATGAATGAATGAGGGGCTGTGACTCTTTCAACTTTTAAAATAAGTAAATTTTCTTGTTGTGGGACAAAGCACCTGCGTTTTCCTGTCTGCTCTCAGTGGGTTTCTCAGCCTGAACCAAACACAGAAAGACTGCTTTAAAAACACCATGTAGCACCTTTAGCCCTAACCTTCAGGTTAGAGAGTCATCACATCACTCTAGGTTCAAGAGGAGTTACACCAGGAATTTACTCACAAAAAGGAGAGGTTGTTGGTCTACTTTGAACAGCTGACACTTTAATGCTAAGATAGAACAAATACAACCTCAATTCCAATGAAGTTTGGACGTTGTGTAAAATGTAAATAAAAACAGAATACAATGATTTGCAAATCCTCTTCAACCTATATTCAATTGAATACACCACAAAGACAAGATATTTAATGTTCAAACTGATAAACTTTATTGTTTTTGTGCAAATATTTGCTCATTTTGAAATGGATGCCTGCAACACGTTTCAAAAAACTTGGGACAGTGGTATGTTTACCACTGTGTTACATCACCTTTCCTTCTAACAACATTCAATAAGCGTTTGGGAACTGAGGACACTAACTGTGAGTGTCATGACTGGGTATAAAAGGTGTAGACTTCACGTGATACTTGATTTAGGTGCCCGGGGACACTGCCCCCTACTGGAGGTGCACTGAAAGTATCTAAATTACATATATAGGTTTAATGATCTGATTTTTCATGTGGGTTCCAACTACATTTCTTCAGCCGTGACAAGGAACTATTTTCAAACGACGCTTTATGTGGATACGACTTTGTCAGGCTGTGATGATGAATCCGACTGAAACAACGTAACAGGTAAGATTAAGATCATATTTGCTCAGTGTCTGAATGATTTTAGTATTTGAAACAGTCTGAACTTTTCGCATGAGGACTGCAGCTTTCAGTTGTTGAGCCAATCAATGGACAGCATCAATGGACATATTTTGACTTATGCGTAATGTGTGTCTACAATCGCATAACTTACCTACAAATTATGTAGGACATCTGAGCCATATGCTGGTATGCATCAAATATACTGTGCATGCACAAAATTTTTCAATGACCTCGCTGTACTACCATGTATACTAGCGTGCTATAATGTGCTCTTAACTTATACAAAACTTACCCATAACTTATTAGATATCTGCCAGCGTATTCAGCATATTTTTAATATGTCAGCACACACATGCAAAATTATCAAGGTTGACAGGGACTTAAGATCCAAACTTGAACAGGAAGAAGCCTTTGTCAAAAATAAATAAATACAATGTGCCCATGCTTGGACGGGTGCTCTTCAGTGGCTGATATTACAGAAAACTAAAGTGCCTTTCCTGGGCACAGTGGTTGTAGGCTTTGGAAGTGTTGGAGCTAGAAGGTGAGAGGTTGAGTCAGATGCCATTGTTTCCTTCTCAACATTATATCAAGGGGTTGTAACTTTATTTTGATAGTCCAATTGTAGTGATAGGTCAACACAGCCAGTCCAAATTGGATTTACTGCACATCAGATTCAAACTTGATCTCACTGATTGAGTTTGCACATAATATATGCGCAAACTCACATATATTAAATGAGTCCTCATGTCTCCGTCTTATCCACATCAGTTGATATTGTAATGAAACTCACAGATTTGGGAACAGTCACATGACTTGACTGCAAGTAAACCCACACAGAGCTCTCATGGATTATAAACATCATCAAAGGTCATGGTAAGTTTATATGTATTTATACATTTATATTTTGAATTTTATATATTATAATAAAATGTTTGACAGGATTGTTTGGTCTTGCTTGTGTGTGTGTTTTCCTCAGTGGCTCTGAGCTGAATAATGGTTGTCACAGCTGACAGCACCTCCCTGTAAATCCACCTCATGTCGAACGTTTTTCGCTTTTTTGAAGTGAACAGTGGGTAAAAACTGACAGAGGAGGGAGCGAGAGTGAAGCAGCAGTGGCTGTGCACAGCAGGGGAAGTGTACGTTTCTCACAGCAGCTCTCGCCATGTAAACCTCCTCTATGAGCTTTGAAGTGAAAAGTCAGATGGTACAAAACACACCTGGAATCTGACCTGATTTGAAACCACATAGGAACGATGCTTGAAATGTATTTGGAAAAAACAGATAGCATGAGATTTTTGAGTTTTGTGACTTGCAACGTGGGATTTGATTAAAATTAGAAACAAAACATCAACATCCCCATTAGCTTCAGAATTGCTGTGCTCTAATTAAATCATGACCTCTGAGAAGGTGAGGAAGAAAAAGAGAATCTCTCCTGGAAATTAGTCAAACAAAACACAAAATTGCCAATTACCAATAAATGAACTGCCAATTTTACATAAGACTGAATCATGAAATCAATTTCTCCTTTAGGACATAATAAAATGAAACATGTGCACAGTGGTTTCCCAGTGGAGGAGAACATTTTAAACATACTGGTGCAATTCCCCAAGCTCGTAATGGAGGATCGTGTCATCAGGAAAAATGACCGTTTCGTGGCTCCTGAAGTGATTAACTTTACACTGCCAGGTCAATGTGGACAAAAGGGCCAAACAGAAGGAAAACACACAAAACTACGGCCGCTGCACCCCATCCCCCAGTCAGAGACCTCAAAAGACTCCATGTCGTCTGGCTCTGCCCCACCTCCATTCTCCCAGAGAGCCCCCCCACACTGCAGTCCTCTATGAGCGACAGAGCAGAACAGAACACTCACGAACTGGAAAGGAATGACCCAGTGGATAAATCTGGAATGGAAAAATTATCTGCAATGTCTGCATTTGGCTGCGGTTCAGATCTCAATGACTGAACTTTTGCTGACACTGATCACAGTTCTTCAAAAACCTCCTTACTGACCCTCAGACAGAGACTGAAAGTCATTGCATCAATTGCTAACGATGTTTGCAGACGACATGGAGGCCATTAGGAGACCTTGTTTGTATATGCTGCAGAGATCTGCTCAGTATACAGTACGTGCACACCGAAGCTCCCACAAAGAAACACGCAACTTCCGTCGCACTTAACCGTCCACAAATATTGAATAAACTTGCGGTCCCAGACATCAAAGTGGGACAGCTTGTCCATGCAGGAATTTACAGCACTGCTTAGTGAGCACAGTGGATCAACTCGCATTTACACACACACAGGCTCATGCACAGCCATGACAGGGACCAACAAATACAAATACCCAAGTCACAGGATGCACTACCTTCCTCTGAGGACTCAGGGAAGAATGCTGGAAGAAGTGAGTGCTAAGTTGTGCAAACTTCCAAATGCCATAACTCTTGCTTTCCACTTCCAAGTTTAGGAAAATTCCTCTATGTCTACTCACCATTCCATTTTTATTAATGTATTTATTTTGGGGGGACAGCAGGTGCCTGAGTGGATAAAGACCTGGCCGACCAATATGTAGACCGGGTTCAAAACCTGCTTGTGCTACCCGTCTGTGTCCTTGAACAAGACACTTAACCCCTTAACGCCTGAATTTATATAGCTGTATATAAAAAAATGTTTTGTGTGTGTTTTTGTCTTTATGTAGATGGTAAATAATGTTGAGATTATTCATTTCACTTTTGCACAAAAAATAAATAGTAATTTTGGTATTTTGGTAATGACTTTATGTTATAATGTTATAATAATAATAATGGTATGTTGCAAATTTGCGACAACAGGCATATTGGTCAATTTGGTATATTGCATATTTGAGTCAAATATTGTAGCATATATGCGACAATAGGCGTTAAGGGGTTAATCTACATTCTCTCAGTCCACCAAGCTGTAATTGGGTTCTGGCCTCAGCTAGGGAAGAAACCTGCATTGAACTGGCGTCCCATTCAGGGGAAGTTGTAGACTCCGCTTAACTCTATGGAATTCGGCAATAAGCACAGGCACCAACCCAACCTATCAACATAATACATGATTTATCTTTCAAGATTGTAACTGATATTCTTTGTTGGACTGGCTTTCAGACATTTAATTAATTTAACCCTCTGGGGTCTGAGGGCATTTCTGGACATTTCACTCACCTGGTATAAATGTTTTATTATTTCTGTTAACAGCTCTCCCTGCATCCTACAATCAAGTTTTAAGTCTCTTTTTTTCAGGACAGCCTGTGCTTTCAGAATATATATGTTTTTGTTGTGTTTTATAAGTGTAATAAAGGTTTATAATCAAAAATAGGCAAGGAAAAAATAAAGCGAAAAATAATTTTCCACACACATTTATTCAAAACACACAGCAAACTATAATAAGCAACTGTTTTGACACTTTATAAAGGTTATTTGAAGTCTTGTGTGAAAGACTGTACAACAAAAAGGTTCAAACAATAAACACAAATGCACATTTTGAACAATATATACAAAATGGTCTATGCGCTTTGTTGTCCACTGATATAGTAAACAGTGCTTTATGCAGAGAAAGTAACAGAGTAATCCAGTAACATTCACATGCAAACTAGTGGAGCAATGCTGATACTTACATACTCTTTGTTTCAGCACGTGAGACTGTCATCAGAGGCTCTCCGTCTGCTCCTGCTTTCACTGATCGCTGTGCATAATGGTGCAGGGCGCACTGAGTGTACTAATAGTATGTACTCATTGGAGCACCCAGGGGGCTATTCAAATGGGCCAACTAGTAACATATCACTCCTGAAAACGATCTTTGGCTTTTCATGTGAGGTAAATCTGCCCTACGATTGGATTTTGGAAAACCATGTGACGGTGAACCAATTCCGATTGGACACTCACATTGCGCACGTCATCACACAGCTTCTATGAGGAGTACAAAGATGGCTGATGACTGGCTCGAAAGTCTGCAGTTAATTTTTCAGCAAAAAAAAAAGTAAGTTTCTATCTCATATCATTCAAAAGTTATTCATAATTTAGTAAAACTTGGTCTTAGCCGTCGGCCCCAGAAGGTTAATTTATTTCATTTTATATAGCACCAAATCATAACAAAGCTGCCTCAAGGTGCTTCACACAACTAAGAAGGAAAAACTCACTCTGATGATATTGAGGAAGAAACCTCAAGCAGAAAAGACTCAGGGGGGTGACCCACTGCTTAGGCCATTCTAACAGTGACAAGGCTTTTATAAAGTGTTATAAAGCTGAGTCTAATCAGCCTCTTTCAACATCCAACATGCTAAGGTTCTTGTACTATAGAGATGCAGTAGTAAATACATTTTTCAATGTAATACATGATTCTGCAGGGGAAACGGACGTAATAAGAATTAAAAAAATGGATTTTTACTACAAATGTTGCTTTTTTCTTTTAGGTTTTTTTTTTTTTGATTGACCAGGAGATGACTGATGGGAAGCTTGCAGCATTGGTCGTGTCTAAAGCCCCTTTCACACCGGGGCTGCTCCCAGTTGCTTCCTGTGGTGTCATGATGACACAGGAATATCTGTGTCAGGTGCACGTAGCAGGGGGAAGAGAGGAGGTGAGAACGCAGCCTGCAGGTTAGCTGCACAGAGAAGTCAGAGTGCACAGTTTGGCTGCAGACAGACTGTGCACTCTGACTTCTCTTCTACTTTATATTTGTTCTTGTACAGAGCTGCAGGGCTGTGCTCTGAGTTCTGTTATAGATTATCTTTCCTCCTTTGACTGCGAGATGCACACGCGAGTGAACCGTCCGTAAGCAAATGTGGAGATGTCTGGAGTTCTACTTGATGTTGACATGTCCTGTCTCAGGACTTATGTCCTTTTTTGTTCTTTTTTTAACTGTGATGTGAGAGTTTGAGCAGAGAACAAGGAACTAATGCCTGCAGCCAGACTTTTTTTTTTCTTTTAATTGTTTACATGTGTGCGCGTGAATGCACGCATGACTGGACTAGAGATGTCCAGACTTTTTACTGGATATTTCTGGCAATCAGTCTGTGAGCAGGACTTTTATGGATTTTATTTAAACACATTTGTGAGAGAAGAAGCTGCTGCTGCCTCACAGTGCGTCTCTTCACCAGACAGCTCCACACAGAGAGGAGCTGAGCTGCAATCAGCAATTTTTTTCTGTGGTCTTTTTTTTTCAGCGTGTAGTTTTTACTGCATTAAGTACACGGTATAAAAACAATCCTGCATGATTTATACTGAGGGAACAATAGAACACAGCAGGAATCATAAATTGGCTTCCGAGTCACGCCGGGTAACGCCTCTTTATCCCGAATTATGCCTCTTTGCCCCAACTTGCGCTGGAACCACTTCCTTTCTGCGTCAAGCACAGGACGCCAAAAAAATTAAACAGGTTTAATTTTTCGGCGTCCGACTTGCTTCCTCCTTTGCGCCTGTCGCGCTGTTGTGGCGCCGAGCTGCATCATCTCGGCACTGAGTTGCTTCCACGCGGCGTCGTCATAATGACACACGGCGCAACTGGGAGCAACCGGGAGCACCCCGGTGTGAAAGGGGCTTAAGCATGTGAAGGTGTAGTCGGTAAGTCATGAATTTGCACACTCAATAAGTTGTCTTTGCATACTTGTTAGGTTATTGAATTATACCTAATCAACTGATATTGGATCCTCATTCAACTGTGTAATTAAGACTTGCTTTCTCCTGTATACTTGATAAGTTGTCTATCTTCAGAAACAGAAAAATATGTGATGAAAACATGACAATTATCAGTTCATCAATACCGACATTGTCGGTGATGAACAAGAAGTTCAACCAGCTAAGACTCATGTCCTGTGTTTATAGTACCTTTACATCCATAACAGAGTACTTTCAGCATCTCTCCATCCTGGTGCAAGAAAAAATCAGCAGTTGTGGCTTCTTCCTGGAAGCCAGGTAGCAGTAAGGATTTATCTTTATGGGAAGTGGAGATGGAAGAGCTACACAAAGACAGAAGAGCTCTTCTAACATATATCTGGTCCTCACAGTCCAAATAAGCCTAAATTTTTTTGTTGCAGTTAATCATCTGTCTCTTTTGGGGTTAGGTTACTCTGACACGCAGGACAACAGAAGGAGGCTAAAACAAAAAGAAGCAGCCCACCTCCTGGCAGTGGCTTCTGAAAAGGCTGCAATAACTTCACCTCTTTTGAGAGCAAACCATGAATAATACGCCAACATGACAATCTGCCTCCCTGAGCTGGAATATATTCATGTTCTCCCTGCAAAAAAAAACCTGTTCAGGCAGACAGCTTTTGACTTTGTGGCTTAACTGCAAACAGTCAGAACACGATATGCTACATACACAACACACACACACACACACACACACAGCGGCGGCTCTTGTCTTGTTCCATATCTCTTCTCACAGTTTTGCAACCAAAATGGGAAAAATTCTTTTCCTTGTAGCTAGACCCGTTCAAGGTCTAGGTCCTTGGGATATTTTGCCAGTACTGGGGTGTGCATGAAGGGGAACATACTGTACATACACATAGTACAGCTCCATAGGCTGTAACCATGACATTCTTCTGCTGTAAAATTAGTGCAAGAAGGTTTGTGCATAGTGTGGAGTAGACTAACTCTCCAGGCACAAACTAACTCTGCCGTAACACCACTTTACTCTCACTCTGATTGCAAACTAAAATGAAATTATACTGCCACTTGGTATATTAAATATATATAAATAAGTCACTTTTTGTGTTTAATTCATCACCATTGTACACAAGGATGAAACAAGTTCACATATTACACTTTAAAAACACACAAAACAGTCATTTTGAGAAGATAAGGAAGAGAACTTGAGCGTTGTTCTGAATGCACACACTTTGGGGCTCGATCTCCACCCCAGGTAGGCTGTGAAAATTTCAGGATGATATTATGGTACTTTATGAAGTAACATAATTTATATGGGTGCAATGTTTGTTACTGTTACCTACTAGCATGACACTGACAAGGTTTGAGGTGTTGGAACTGGTCCAATGTGACATTAAATGAAATCAACAGTTCATTCATGGGATCCTGTCATCTGGATGAACTAATCCAGTCAATGGTTGTATGTATATGTATTTTTATTTTTTCCTTCCAGAAGACAAGCATCACAGAATGTAGAAGACATGACTGAGGGCAACACAACATAGTATTAAAGCTTGAAAGCTGCTTCAACAACAATCCTGCAACTCTCACTTCATGAGAATACCCTGTACACTTTAGTAAGCAGAAGGTAACAACAACCAAGGTTTCGCTCCTTAATCCCTTCTCCTCCTTTGATAAACTGCTGCAGGGTGGCATACACCTAGGACTAGGGATGGGTATTGATAAGATTTTATCGATATCGATGCCATTATCGATTCTGCTTATCGATCCGATTCCTTATCGATTCTCTTATCGATACCTCTTGTGAATTTTGTACTAAAAGTAGGCTTTACAGGTTTTCTATGTATTTCATTGAGTCTTAAAGTAAATAAATATGAAATTGGTCACTGTATCCTTGATCTCTGGACATAAATAAAAATAAACAAAACGGTGTTTCGCTTTGAAGTTATTAATTCCGACTGGACTCTATCATTCTAACTTGACTCTACAGAGAGCCGCGCAGTGTTTGGAGCTGTGTGAACAGAATGGAGGACGATTCTCATTTCTTTCTCGCAACAAGACAGGAGTCCCAGTTAGTAACTTTAATCCATACAAAAGTGACTCACGATTGACATATTCAGGGATGAAAGTGGTGAAAAACAAAAAAAGCCATTGTAAACAATGCCTTTGACGTGCCATCTGCCTGACAAACTACATAATGATGCCATTTCCAAAACCGAAGTGTTTTTTAGTAAAATAAAAGTTTTCATATGGGCAAAGATAACGTTGAAACCAATAAGTTCATATTTGCCTACAAGACATATCAATCAGGGTGTAAAGAACAGAACTGAGACCAGGTGGTTGAGCAGTAGCAGCTTGAATTAACAACTGGTTGTTGTGCCATGATGGAAGATGTGTGGTTTGGAGGAAGGGTTAAAAAAAAAAAGAAGATGAGAAGTCAACAACAAAGGCTGCCCCCACCCTCTGCAAATTCACCAGAATCCAATGTCTGTGCCTTTGTCAACCTGATCTGAAAAGGACTCGCTGTGGCTGTGGCCTGAGAGTGATCAGTTTCAATTTTCTCCAAAGCGAGGCACGTTTTCCACAATCCTTGCTGAGCGTCCCGCCAGCAGCTACGATAATGAAGCCCTGCTCAGACTACCTATCAGCGCTTAATGAATGAGTCTGATAAGTTAGCTCTCAAACTTTGCTCCTGATAGAAAAAAAGGCTTTTTTTCTCTGCACAATTTAATTGCTGTGAATTCCTTCGAACGATGGAGGAGAGCGCAAAATTAAAAAGCCGCCCGCGCTCTTTCACTTTGCACTAATGCCTGAGAGATAAAGACTGCGGCTCTTATTCATTCCTCTGGATGCACAAACCCACACAACAACGAAGGCGAACAAATAAAAACACTGAACACTGAGCAAGACACACAATCACACACATACGGCAACGGGTTCAACACGAGCGCACACGTCTCAACCTCATCACAGCGTGCACGTCTCCGTGATCAACACCGGAATGGAAAAAACAGAGACGCTTGGAAATGAAGCTTTTTGATAAAAGTCAGAACCAAATCTGGTGGGTGAAGTGTTGCTCTTTATTACGGGGAACCAGTGCATGGCAGATCCCCTTTAAAACTTCTTCAACACAGTGGTGGAGTGACTGCAGGTAATCCACCAATATTAAACCTCCCTAAGCTAACCAGCTGTAAAACATCAAGCCTCAATTACATTTCTTTGTCATACGGGTTTACTAACGAAATGTTAAGAATCAACGCCATTTTTAAATGGCCTCCAAGAGGCCCTGGTGTCTTGATGGCCACCATACCATGTTTGTTATGGTTTTCAACTCTGACGTAATAGTTGTTATGCATCAAGCTTCTGCCGTCACCATGGTTTCTCCTTTAGAGGATGGATGAAGGTAATAAAAATGTTACTTAGTTTTACAGTAGTGTTCAGAATAATAGTAGTGCTATGTGACTAAAAAGATTAATCCAGGTTTTGAGTATATTTCTTATTGTTACATGGGAAACAAGGTACCAGTAGATTCAGTAGATTCTCACAAATCCAACAAGACCAAGCATTCATGATATGCACACTCTTAAGGCTATGAAATTGGGCTATTAGTAAAAAAAAGGTAGAAAAGGGGGTGTTCACAATAATAGTAGTGTGGCATTCAGTCAGTGAGTTCATCAATTTTGTGGAACAAACAGGTGTGAATCAGGTGTCCCCTATTTAAGGATGAAGCCAGCACCTGTTGAACATGCTTTTCTCTTTGAAAGCCTGAGGAAAATGGGACGTTCAAGACATTGTTCAGAAGAACAGCGTAGTTTGATTAAAAAGTTGATTGGAGAGGGGAAAACCTATACGCAGGTGCAAAAAAATTATAGGCTGTTCATCTACAATGATCTCCAATGCTTTAAAATGGACAAAAAACCAGAGACGTGTGGAAGAATATGGATAGAAGAATAACCAGAATGGCAAAGGCTCACCCACTGATCAGCTCCAGGATGATCAAAGACAGTCTGGAGTTACCTGTAAGTGCTGTGACAGTTAGAAGACGCCTGTGTGAAGCTAATTTATTTGCAAGAATCCCCCGCAAAGTCCCTCTGTTAAATGAAAGACATGCAGAAGAGGTTACAATTTGCCAAAGAACACATCAACTGGCCTAAAGAGAAATGGAGGAATATTTTGTGGACTGATGAGAGTAAAATTGTTCTTTTTGGGTCCAAGGGCCGCAGACGGTTTGTGAGACGACCCCCAAACTCTGAATTCAAGCCACAGTTCACAGTGAAGACAGTGAAGCATGGTGGTGCAAGCATCATGATATGGGCATGTTTCTCCTACTATGGTGTTGGCCCTATATATCGCATACCAGGTATCATGGATCAGTTTGGATATGTCAGAATACTTGAAGAGGTCATGTTGCCTTATGCTGAAGAGGACATGCCCTTGAAATGGGTGTTTCAACAAGACAATGACCCCAAGCACACTAGTAAACCAGCAAAATCTTGGTTCCAAACCAACAAAATTAATGTTTTGGAGTGGCGAAGAAATCCTGAAAAACTGTTTTTTACTAATAGCCCAGTTTCATAGCCTTAAGAGTGTGCATATCATGAATGCTTGGTCTTGTTGGATTTGTGAGAATCTACTGAATCTACTGGTACCTTGTTTCCCATGTAACAATAAGAAATATACTCAAAACCTGGATTCATCTTTTTAGTCACATAGCACTACTATTATTCTGAACACTACTGTACATGGCAAAAGGTCAAAAATAACAAAAAAAAAAGCTTTTGAAACTTCAACAGTCTTCCAATTGACACTCTTACTGCTTCATGAGCTACATTTAATTGTTTCAGCAGTAATTCCATTTTTATCCGGTTGGTTGGTTGACTGTTAATCAGGCCTTATCAAAAGGTTTTCAAATGATCCCCATGACATTTGGTGGAATGATTCATCTTATCTACAGATCAACTGGAGGAGTCCATGGTTCCAGTTGTATAGTGCTACATCCCATAATCAATAACCTACTCATTCTCACTCCCAACTCACATTTTCATGCTTCATCAGGATCCTTTAGCATCTATATGCGATCAGTTGGGTAACCCCCGTGGCGACACACTGTGACACACTGGGTAGCCCATTAACATAAAGCAGCCTAATTTAAATAACATACAAAACTATCTGCTTGACTCATCGACCCAGCAGGGAACGCGTATCTATGTTTGGGTTGTTGCTCAGGTTAAGGTTAGCTCTTCCCTGCACTTCACTAACTAATGCGAAGCAAGTACCAAACTGGTCACAGATTAACATTTGGTAACAATAAAGGTTTTGTGTCAAAATGTGGTGAGCTGAGTGTGGGAATGTCTTTCAGAAAGGAGTGGAAGGTGAGGTTTCATTGAATCGTGCTGCAATCCCATCATACAGAAATGAGAGTTGTTCTACGTTTGGATTTCCTTCTGTAAAGTCAAGTGAATGCCAAATGATATGCTGTCATCAGATTAGATTAGATTAGGTAGAACTTTATTGATCCTTTGGGAAGACTCCCTCAGGGAAACTGAGGTTCCAGCAGTATTGTATAGCAGCACACAGGGTAAGAAGCACACAGAGTATCAAAAGTGAAAGTAAAAAAGAAAAACAGTTTGCAAATATAAATATCAGACACACTGATCAATGCTGCCTTACTGGCTACTACTGTCTCTGTCATTCCCAACCTCTGTCTTCCTGTTACTCCTCCTCCCCCGGAGTGAGGAGTCAAACACAGTTGACTTGCCTCTTGGGTCTGGAGGAGACATGACTCGGGTATGCATTAGAAGACTCAGAATGACTCCCCACCCTAAATATCCAATCCAATAATTTTGCCCAATATCAGACCAATACTGATCAAAAATAACCTCGCAAAATATCAATTTTGCCCAATATCGGACAAATACTGACTGAAAATATCACCTCAAAATATATATAAAAAAATTTTCACTTATTCACTGATTCAGGATGCATCCTACCTAAAGGGACCAGAATTCTTGAAAACTCAATCAATCAATCAATCAATTTTTTTTTTATATAGCGCCAAATCACAACAAACAGTTGCCCCAAGGCGCTTTATATTGTAAGGCAAGGCCATACAATAATGATGTAAAACTCCCTTTTAACAGGAAGAAACCTCCAGCAGAACCAGGCTCAGGGAGGGGCAGTCTTCTGCTGGGACTGGTTGGGGCTGAGGGAGAGAACCAGGAAAAAGACATGCTGTGGAGGGGAGCAGAGATCGATCACTAATGATTAAATGCAGAGTGGTGCATACAGAGCAAAAAGAGAAAGAAACAGTGCATCATGGGAACCCCCCAGCAGTCTACGTCTATAGCAGCATAACTAAGGGATGGTTTAGGGTCACCTGATCCAGCCCTAACTATAAGCTTTAGCAAAAAGGAAAGTTTTAAGCCTAATCTTAAAAGTAGAGAGGGTGTCTGTCTCCCTGATCTCAATTGGGAGCTGGTTCCACAGGAGAGGAGCCTGAAAGCTGAAGGCTCTGCCTCCCATTCTACTCTTACAAACCCTAGGAACTACAAGTAAGCCTGCAGTCTGAGAGCGAAGCGCTCTATTGGGGTGATATGGTACTACGAGGTCCCTAAGATAAGATGGGACCTGATTATTCAAAACCTTATAAGTAAGAAGAAGAATTTTAAATTCTATTCTAGAATTAACAGGAAGCCAATGAAGAGAGGCCAATATGGGTGAGATATGCTCTCTCCTTCTAGTCCCCGTCAGTACTCTAGCTGCAGCATTTTGAATTAACTGAAGGCTTTTTAGGGAACTTTTAGGACAACCTGATAATAATGAATTACAATAGTCCAGCCTAGAGGAAATAAATGCATGAATTAGTTTTTCAGCATCACTCTGAGACAAGACCTTTCTGATTTTAGAGATATTGCGTAAATGCAAAAAGCAGTCCTACATATTTGTTTAATATGCGCTTTGAATGACATATCCTGATCAAAAATGACTCCAAGATTTCTCACAGTATTACTAGAGGTCAGGGTAATGCCATCCAGAGTAAGGATCTGGTTAGACACCATGTTTCTAAGATTTGTGGGGCCAAGAACAATAACTTCAGTTTTATCTGAGTTTAAAAGCAGGAAATTAGAGGTCATCCATGTCTTTATGTCTGTAAGACAATCCTGCAGTTTAGCTAATTGGTGTGTGTCCTCTGGCTTCATGGATAGATAAAGCTGGGTATCATCTGCGTAACAATGAAAATTTAAGCAATACCGTCTAATAATACTGCCTAAGGGAAGCATATATAAAGTGAATAAAATTGGTCCTAGCACAGAACCTTGTGGAACTCCATAATTAACTTTAGTCTGTGAAGAAGATTCCCCATTTACATGAACAAATTGTAATCTATTAGACAAATATGATTCAAACCACCGCAGCGCAGTGCCTTTAATACCTATGGCATGCTCTAATCTCTGTAATAAAATTTTATGGTCAACAGTATCAAAAGCAGCACTGAGGTCTAACAGAACAAGCACAGAGATGAGTCCACTGTCCGAGGCCATAAGAAGATCATTTGTAACCTTCACTAATGCTGTTTCTGTACTATGATGAATTCTAAAACCTGACTGAAACTCTTCAAATAGACCATTCCTCTGCAGATGATCAGTTAGCTGTTTTACAACTACCCTCTCAAGAATTTTTGAGAGAAAAGGAAGGTTGGAGATTGGCCTATAATTAACTAAGATAGCTGGGTCAAGTGATGGCTTTTTAAGTAATGGTTTAATTACTGCCACCTTAAAAGCCTGTGGTACATAGCCAACTAACAAAGATAGATTGATCATATTTAAGATCGAAGCATTAAATAATGGTAGGGCTTCCTTGAGCAGCCTGGTAGGAATGGGGTCTAATAAACATGTTGATGGTTTGGATGAAGTAACTAATGAAAATAACTCAGACAGAACAATCGGAGAGAAAGAGTCTAACCAAATACCGGCATCACTGAAAGCAGCCAAAGATAACGATACGTCTTTGGGATGGTTATGAGTAATTTTTTCTCTAATAGTTAAAATTTTGTTAGCAAAGAAAGTCATGAACAAATTACTAGTTAAAGATAATGGAATACTCAGCTCAATAGAGCTCTGACTCTTTGTCAGCCTGGCTACAGTGCTGAAAAGAAACCTGGGGTTGTTCTTATTTTCTTCAATTAGTGATGAGTAGAAAGATGTCCTAGCTTTACGGAGGGCTTTTTTATAGAGCAACAGACTCTTTTTCCAGGCTAAGTGAAGATCTTCTAAATTAGTGAGACGCCATTTCCTCTCCAACTTACGGGTTATCTGCTTTAAGCTACGAGTTTGAGAGTTATACCATGGAGTCAGACACTTCTGATTTAAAGCTCTCTTTTTCAGAGGAGCTACAGCATCCAAAGTTGTCTTCAATGAGGATGTAAAACTATTGACGAGATACTCTATCTCCCTTACAGAGTTTAGGTAGCTACTCTGCACTGTGTTGTTATATGGCATTAGAGAACATAAAGAAGGAATCATATCCTTAAACCTAGTTACAGCGCTTTCTGAAAGACTTCTAGTGTAATGAAACTTATTCCCTACTGCTGGGTAGTCCATCAGAGTAAATGTAAATGTTATTAAAAAATGATCAGACAGAAGGGAGTTTTCAGGGAATACTGTTAAGTCTTCTATTTCCATACCATAAGTCAGAACAAGATCTAAGATATGATTAAAGTGGTGGGTGGACTCATTTACTTTTTGAGCAAAGCCAATAGAGTCTAATAATAGATTAAATGCAGTGTTGAGGCTGTCATTCTCAGCATCTGTGTGGATGTTAAAATCGCCCACTATAATTATCTTATCTGAGCTAAGCACTAAGTCAGACAAAAAGGTCTGAAAATTCACAGAGAAACTCACAGTAACGACCAGGTGGACGATAGATAATAACAAATAAAACTGGTTTTTGGGACTTCCAATTTGGATGGACAAGACTAAGAGACAAGCTTTCAAATGAATTAAAGCTCTGTCTGGGTTTTTGATTAATTAATAAGCTGGAATGGAAGATTGCTGCTAATCCACCGCCCCGGCCCGTGCTACGAGCATTCTGACAGTTAGTGTGACTCGGGGGTGTTGACTCATTTAAACTAACATATTCATCCTGCTGTAACCAGGTTTCTGTTAGGCAGAATAAATCAATATGTTGATCAATTATTATATCATTTACCAACAGGGACTTAGAAGAGAGAGACCTAATGTTTAATAGACCACATTTAACTGTTTTAGTCTGTGGTGCAGTTGAAGGTGCTATATTATTTTTTCTTTTTGAATTTTTATGCTTAAATAGATTTTTGCTGGTTGTTGGTAGTCTGGGAGCAGGCACCGTCTCTACGGGGATGGGGTAATGAGGGGATGGCAGGGGGAGAGAAGCTGCAGAGAGGTGTGTAAGACTACAACTCTGCTTCCTGGTCCCAACCCTGGATAGTCACGGTTTGGAGGATTTAAGAAAATTAGCCAGATTTCTAGAAATGAGAGCTGCTCCATCCAAAGTGGGATGGATGCCGTCTCTCCTAACAAGACCAGGTTTTCCCCAGAAGCTTTGCCAATTATCTATGAAGCCCACCTCATTTTTTGGACACCACTCAGACAGCCAGCAATTCAAGGAGAACATGCGGCTAAACTCAAGCAAAGAGATGCCAAATGAATCTTCTGTTACTGATGGCACCACGCGGTATCAGAAGTGGAGTTCATTAAAACTGCTTGCTGTGTCCTCATGAGCACAGATTAGGTCCAGAAGCATTCAGGTTATTATTGTGCTAAGGAGGCTCCCTCTGCATCCTTTATTTTCTGTCTCTCAAGATGCCCATCGTCTAATAAACACAATACAGGAAGAAGGTTGAAGGCTGTTGGCAAAGACTCAGACACAGAATAGAAGACAAGGAAGAAGAATAAAAGTTTCACAGAGGGCAAATGAGAGACAAAAAGGAGAGAAAATCGCCTCTCAACTGCCACCATTGTTTTCATGTAAAGTGGGACTGATCAAGATTCAGCGAGCATCGTAACCAACAAGTTCAATCTGTACAAGATGAGCAGGGAAAGACAGAGCCATACTGATATAGAGAAAGAGAGACAGAGAAAGAGAGCGCCATACTGACATAGATTAGAGAAAGACAGAGCCATACTGATATAGATTAGAGAAAGACAGAGCCATACTGACATAGATTAGAGAAAGACAGAGCCATACTGATATAGATTAGAAAAAGAGAGAGCCATACTGACATAGATTAGAGAAAGACAGAGCCATACTGATATAGATTAGAAAAAGAGAGAGCCATACTGACATAGATTAGAGAAAGACAGAGCCATACTGATATAGATTAGAGAAAGAGAGAGCCATACTGATATAGATTAGAGAAAGACAGAGCCATACTGATATAGATTAGAGAAAGACAGAGCCATACTGATATAGATTAGAAAAAGAGAGAGCCATACTGACATAGATTAGAGAAAGACAGAGCCATACTGATATAGATTAGAGAAAGAGAGAGCCATACTGATATAGATTAGAGAAAGACAGAGCCATACTGATATAGATTAGAGAAAGACAGAGCCATACTGATATAGATTAGAGAAAGAGAGAGCCATACTGATATAGATTAGAGAAAGACAGAGCCATACTGATATAGATTAGAGAAAGAGAGAGCCATACTGACATAGATTAGAGAAAGACAGAGCCATACTGATATAGATTAGAAAAAGAGAGAGCCATACTGACATAGATTAGAGAAAGACAGAGCCATACTGACATAGATTAGAGAAAGACAGAGCCATACTGATATAGATTAGAAAAAGAGAGAGCCATACTGACATAGATTAGAGAAAGACAGAGCCATACTGATATAGATTAGAGAAAGAGAGAGCCATACTGATACAGTTCAGAGAAAGAGACAGCCATACTGATATAGATTAGAGAAATAGAGACAGAGAAAGAGAGAGCCATACTGATACAGATTAGAGAAAGAGAGAGCCATACTGATACAGATCAGAGAAAGAGAGAGCCATACTGATATAGATTAGAGAAAGAGAGACAGAGAAAGAGAGAGCCATACTGATACAGAATACAGAAACAGAGAGCCATACTGATATAGATTAGAGAAATAGGGACAGAGAAAGAGAGAGCCATACTGATATAGATTAGAGAAATAGAGACAGAGAAAGAGAGCCATACTGATACAGATTAGAGAAAGAGAGACTGAGAAAGAGAGAGCCATACTGATATAGATTAGAGAAATAGAGACAGAGCCATACTGATACAGACTAGAGAAAGAGAGACTGAGAAAGAGAGAGCCATACTGATATAGATTAGAGAAAGAGAGAGCCATACTGATATAGATTAGAGAAAGAGAGAGCCATACTGATATAGATTAGAGAAATAGAGACAGAGAAAGAGAGAGCCATACTGATATAGATTAGAGAAAGAGATAGCCATACTGATATAGATTAGAGAAAGAGAGAGCCATACTGATACAGATTAGAGAAAGAGAGAGCCATACTGATATAGATTAGAGAAAGAGAGAGCCATACTGATATAGATTAGAGAAATAGAGACAGAGAAAGAGAGAGCCATACTGATACAGATTAGAGAAAGACAGAGCCATACTGATATAGATTAGAAAAAGAGAGAGCCATACTGATATAGATTAGAGAAAGACAGAGCCATACTGACATAGATTAGAGAAAGACAGCCATACTGATATAGATTAGAGAAAGACAGAGCCATACTGATATAGATTAGAGAAAGAGAGAGCCATACTGATACAGTTCAGAGAAAGAGACAGCCATACTGATATAGATTAGAGAAATAGAGACAGAGAAAGAGAGAGCCATACTGATACAGATTAGAGAAAGAGAGAGCCATACTGATACAGATTAGAGAAAGAGAGAGCCATACTGATATAGATTAGAGAAAGACAGAGCCATACTGACATAGATTAGAGAAAGACAGAGCCATACTGATATAGATTAGAGAAAGACAGAGCCATACTGACATAGATTAGAGAAAGACAGAGCCATACTGATATAGATTAGAAAAAGAGAGAGCCATACTGATATAGATTAGAGAAAGACAGAGCCATACTGACATAGATTAGAGAAAGACAGAGCCATACTGATATAGATTAGAGAAAGAGAGAGCCATACTGACATAGATTAGAGAAAGACAGAGCCATACTGACATAGATTAGAGAAAGACAGAGCCATACTGATATAGATTAGAGAAAGAGAGAGCCATACTGATACAGTTCAGAGAAAGAGACAGCCATACTGATATAGATTAGAGAAATAGAGACAGAGAAAGAGAGAGCCATACTGATACAGATTAGAGAAAGAGAGAGCCATACTGATACAGATCAGAGAAAGAGAGAGCCATACTGATATAGATTAGAGAAAGAGAGACAGAGAAAGAGAGAGCCATACTGATACAGATTAGAGAAAGAGACAGCCATACTGATATAGATTAGAGAAATAGAGACAGAGAAAGAGAGAGCCATACTGATACAGAATACAGAAACAGAGAGCCATACTGATATAGATTAGAGAAATAGGGACAGAGAAAGAGAGAGCCATACTGATATAGATTAGAGAAATAGAGACAGAGAAAGAGAGCCATACTGATACAGATTAGAGAAAGAGAGACTGAGAAAGAGAGAGCCATACTGATATAGATTAGAGAAATAGAGACAGAGCCATACTGATACAGACTAGAGAAAGAGAGACTGAGAAAGAGAGAGCCATACTGATATAGATTAGAGAAAGAGAGAGCCATACTGATATAGATTAGAGAAATAGAGACAGAGAAAGAGAGAGCCATACTGATATAGATTAGAGAAAGAGATAGCCATACTGATATAGATTAGAGAAAGAGAGAGCCATACTGATACAGATTAGAGAAAGAGAGAGCCATACTGATATAGATTAGAGAAAGAGAGAGCCATACTGATATAGATTAGAGAAATAGAGACAGAGAAAGAGAGAGCCATACTGATACAGATTAGAGAAAGACAGAGCCATACTGATATAGATTAGAAAAAGAGAGAGCCATACTGATATATATTAGAGAAAGACAGAGCCATACTGACATAGATTAGAGAAAGACAGAGCCATACTGATATAGATTAGAGAAAGACAGAGCCATACTGATATAGATTAGAGAAAGAGAGAGCCATACTGATACAGTTCAGCGAAAGAGACAGCCATACTGATATAGATTAGAGAAATAGAGACAGAGAAAGAGAGAGCCATACTGATACAGATTAGAGAAAGAGAGAGCCATACTGATACAGATTAGAGAAAGAGAGAGCCATACTGATACAGATCAGAGAAAGAGAGAGCCATACTGATATAGATTAGAGAAAGAGAGACAGAGAAAGAGAGAGCCATACTGATACAGATTAGAGAAAGAGACAGCCATACTGATATAGATTAGAGAAATAGAGACAGAGAAAGAGAGAGCCATACTGATACAGAATACAGAAACAGAGAGCCATACTGATATAGATTAGAGAAATAGGGACAGAGAAAGAGAGAGCCATACTGATATAGATTAGAGAAATAGAGACAGAGAAAGAGAGCCATACTGATACAGATTAGAGAAAGAGAGACTGAGAAAGAGAGAGCCATACTGATATAGATTAGAGAAATAGAGACAGAGCCATACTGATACAGACTAGAGAAAGAGAGACTGAGAAAGAGAGAGCCATACTGATATAGATTAGAGAAAGAGAGAGCCATACTGATATAGATTAGAGAAAGAGAGAGCCATACTGATATAGATTAGAGAAATAGAGACAGAGAAAGAGAGAGCCATACTGATATAGATTAGAGAAAGAGATAGCCATACTGATATAGATTAGAGAAAGAGAGAGCCATACTGATACAGATTAGAGAAAGAGAGAGCCATACTGATATAGATTAGAGAAAGAGAGAGCCATACTGATATAGATTAGAGAAATAGAGACAGAGAAAGAGAGAGCCATACTGATACAGATTAGAGAAAGACAGAGCCATACTGATATAGATTAGAAAAAGAGAGAGCCATACTGATATAGATTAGAGAAAGACAGAGCCATACTGACATAGATTAGAGAAAGACAGAGCCATACTGATATAGATTAGAGAAAGACAGAGCCATACTGATATAGATTAGAGAAAGAGAGAGCCATACTGATACAGTTCAGAGAAAGAGACAGCCATACTGATATAGAGAAATAGAGACAGAGAAAGAGAGAGCCATACTGATACAGATTAGAGAAAGAGAGAGCCATACTGATACAGATTAGAGAAAGAGAGAGCCATACTGATAGAGATTAGAGAAAGACAGAGCCATACTGACATAGATTAGAGAAAGACAGAGCCATACTGACATAGATTAGAGAAAGACAGAGCCATACTGATATAGATTAGAAAAAGAGAGAGCCATACTGATATAGATTAGAGAAAGACAGAGCCATACTGACATAGATTAGAGAAAGACAGAGCCATACTGATATAGATTAGAGAAAGAGAGAGCCATACTGACATAGATTAGAGAAAGACAGAGCCATACTGACATAGATTAGAGAAAGACAGAGCCATACTGATATAGATTAGAGAAAGAGAGAGCCATACTGATACAGTTCAGAGAAAGAGACAGCCATACTGATATAGATTAGAGAAATAGAGACAGAGAAAGAGAGAGCCATACTGATACAGATTAGAGAAAGAGAGAGCCATACTGATACAGATCAGAGAAAGAGAGAGCCATACTGATATAGATTAGAGAAAGAGAGCCATACTGATACAGATTAGAGAAAGAGACAGCCATACTGATATAGATTAGAGAAATAGAGACAGAGAAAGAGAGAGCCATACTGATACAGAATACAGAAACAGAGAGCCATACTGATATAGATTAGAGAAATAGGGACAGAGAAAGAGAGAGCCATACTGATATAGATTAGAGAAATAGAGACAGAGAAAGAGAGCCATACTGATACAGATTAGAGAAAGAGAGACTGAGAAAGAGAGAGCCATACTGATATAGATTAGAGAAATAGAGACAGAGCCATACTGATACAGACTAGAGAAAGAGAGACTGAGAAAGAGAGAGCCATACTGATATAGATTAGAGAAAGAGAGAGCCATACTGATATAGATTAGAGAAATAGAGACAGAGAAAGAGAGAGCCATACTGATATAGATTAGAGAAAGAGATAGCTATACTGATATAGATTAGAGAAAGAGAGAGCCATACTGATACAGATTAGAGAAAGAGAGAGCCATACTGATATAGATTAGAGAAATAGAGACAGAGAAAGAGAGAGCCATACTGATACAGATTAGAGAAAGACAGAGCCATACTGATATAGATTAGAAAAAGAGAGAGCCATACTGATATAGATTAGAGAAAGACAGAGCCATACTGACATAGATTAGAGAAAGACAGAGCCATACTGATATAGATTAGAGAAAGACAGAGCCATACTGATATAGATTAGAGAAAGAGACAGCCATACTGATATAGATTAGAGAAATAGAGACAGAGAAAGAGAGAGCCATACTGATACAGATTAGAGAAAGAGAGAGCCATACTGATACAGATTAGAGAAAGAGAGAGCCATACTGATACAGATCAGAGAAAGAGAGAGCCATACTGATATAGATTAGAGAAAGAGAGACAGAGAAAGAGAGAGCCATACTGATACAGATTAGAGAAAGAGACAGCCATACTGATATAGATTAGAGAAATAGAGACAGAGAAAGAGAGAGCCATACTGATACAGAATACAGAAACAGGGAGCCATACTGATATAGATTAGAGAAATAGGGACAGAGAAAGAGAGAGCCATACTGATATAGATTAGAGAAATAGAGACAGAGAAAGAGAGCCATACTGATACAGATTAGAGAAAGAGAGACTGAGAAAGAGAGAGCCATACTGATATAGATTAGAGAAATAGAGACAGAGCCATACTGATACAGATTAGAGAAAGAGAGACTGAGAAAGAGAGAGCCATACTGATATAGATTAGAGAAAGAGAGAGCCATACTGATATAGATTAGAGAAAGAGAGAGCCATACTGATATAGATTAGAGAAATAGAGACAGAGAAAGAGAGAGCCATACTGATATAGATTAGAGAAAGAGATAGCCATACTGATATAGATTAGAGAAAGAGAGAGCCATACTGATACAGATTAGAGAAAGAGAGAGCCATACTGATATAGATTAGAGAAAGAGAGAGCCATACTGATATAGATTAGAGAAATAGAGACAGAGAAAGAGAGAGCCATACTGATACAGATTAGAGAAAGAGAGAGCCATACTGATATAGATTAGAGAAAGAGAGACAGAGAAAGAGAGAGCCATACTGATACAGATTAAAGAAAGAGAGACTGAGAAAGAGAGAGCCAAACTGATATAGATTAGAGAAAGAGAGAGCCATACTGATACAGATTAGAGAAAGCGAGACAGAGAAAGAGAGAGCCATACTGATACAGATTAGAGAAAGAGAGAGCCATACTGATATAGATTAGAGAGAGAGCCATACTGATACAGATTAGAGAAAGAGAGACAGAGAAAGAGAGAGCCATACTGATACAGAATAGAGAAAGAGAGACAGAGAAAGAGAGAACCATACTCATACAGATTAGAGAAAGAGAAACAGAGAAAGAGAGAGCCATACTGACATAGATTAGAGAAAGAGACAGCCATACTCATACAGATTAGAGAAAGAGAAACAGAGAAAGAGAGAGCCATACTGACATAGATTAGAGAAAGAGAGAGCCATACTCATACAGATTAGAGAAAGAGAGAGCCATACTGATATAGATTAGAGAAGTAGTAGGCCTCTGTCACTCAAGATTGACCATAGATAATTTCATCCTATCCTGTGTCTGGTAGATTGGGGCAGTATCTCATGTGACTATAGAGACCGATCCGCGAGTGACAGTCCCTGTTGCAGTGGTCACATCTGTAGGTGGTCTCTGGTCTGTTGGAGCTGTTCTCCTTCCTGCGTACACGCCTTTCCATCACATCCGTAACCAGCTTCTGTTCCCCTAACTTAAGTTGTTGGTTCAGGGTACATTTCCACCTCGGGCGGTTTTCTGCGAGGCTCTCCCATTGGTAGATGTCTATATCAAGAGCTTTCCTGTCTCTCTTGCATACATCTTTGTATCGCAGCAGAGGGCGGCCGATGTTTCTCCTGCCCATTGCCAGCTCGCCATAGAGGACATCTTTGGGAATACGCCCATCCTCCATGCGATGAACATGACCCAGCCAGCGCAGTCTGCATTGTTTAAGGAGAGTATGCATGCTCGGAAGGTCAGCGCGAGACAGCACCTCAGTGTTTGGCACTCTATCCTCCCATGATATGCCTAGAATGCGGCGAATGCTACGTAGATGGAATGTATTTAGCTTCCTTTCTTGTGTGGCATATGTGGTCCAGGTCTCACTACTATACAAAAGAATGCTGATAACACAGGTGCTGTAAACTGCAGAGAGAGAGAGCCATACTGATACAGATTAGAGAAAGAGAGAGCCATACTGATACAGATTAGAGAAAGAGAGACAGAGAAAGAGAGAGCCATACTGATACAGATTAGAGAAAGAGAGAAAGAGAGAGACAGACAGAGAGAGATTGGAGAACGAGAGACAGAGAAAGAGAGAGCCATACTGATATAGATTAGAGAAATAGAGACAGAGCCATACTGATACAGATTAGAGAAAGAGAGACTGAGAAAGAGAGAGCCATACTGATATAGATTAGAGAAAGAGAGAGCCATACTGATATAGATTAGAGAAAGAGAGAGCCATACTGATATAGATTAGAGAAATAGAGACAGAGAAAGAGAGAGCCATACTGATATAGATTAGAGAAAGAGATAGCCATACTGATATAGATTAGAGAAAGAGAGAGCCATACTGATACAGATTAGAGAAAGAGAGAGCCATACTGATATAGATTAGAGAAAGAGAGAGCCATACTGATATAGATTAGAGAAATAGAGACAGAGAAAGAGAGAGCCATACTGATACAGATTAGAGAAAGAGAGAGCCATACTGATACAGAATAGAGAAAGAGAGACAGAGAAAGAGAGAACCATACTCATACAGATTAGAGAAAGAGAAACAGAGAAAGAGAGAGCCATACTGACATAGATTAGAGAAAGAGAGAGCCATACTCATACAGATTAGAGAAAGAGAAACAGAGAAAGAGAGAGCCATACTGACATAGATTAGAGAAAGAGAGAGCCATACTCATACAGATTAGAGAAAGAGAGAGCCATACTGATATAGATTAGAGAAGTAGTAGGCCTCTGTCACTCAAGATTGACCATAGATAATTTCATCCTATCCTGTGTCTGGTAGATTGGGGCAGTATCTCATGTGACTATAGAGACCGATCCGCGAGTGACAGTCCCTGTTGCAGTGGTCACATCTGTAGGTGGTCTCTGGTCTGTTGGAGCTGTTCTCCTTCCTGCGTACACGCCTTTCCATCACATCCGTAACCAGCTTCTGTTCCCCTAACTTAAGTTGTTGGTTCAGGGTACATTTCCACCTCGGGCGGTTTTCTGCGAGGCTCTCCCATTGGTAGATGTCTATATCAAGAGCTTTCCTGTCTCTCTTGCATACATCTTTGTATCGCAGCAGAGGGCGGCCGATGTTTCTCCTGCCCATTGCCAGCTCGCCATAGAGGACATCTTTGGGAATACGCCCATCCTCCATGCGATGAACATGACCCAGCCAGCGCAGTCTGCATTGTTTAAGGAGAGTATGCATGCTCGGAAGGTCAGCGCGAGACAGCACCTCAGTGTTTGGCACTCTATCCTCCCATGATATGCCTAGAATGCGGCGAATGCTACGTAGATGGAATGTATTTAGCTTCCTTTCTTGTGTGGCATATGTGGTCCAGGTCTCACTACTATACAAAAGAATGCTGATAACACAGGTGCTGTAAACTGCAGAGAGAGAGAGCCATACTGATACAGATTAGAGAAAGAGAGAGCCATACTGATACAGATTAGAGAAAGAGAGACAGAGAAAGAGAGAGCCATACTGATACAGATTGGAGAACGAGAGACAGAGAAAGAGCGAGCCATACTGATACAGATTAGAGAAAGAGAGAAAGAGAGAGACAGACAGAGAGAGAGCCATTAGAAAAAGAGAGAGCCATACTGATACAGATTAGAGAAAGAGAGAGCCATACTGATACAGATTAAAGAAAGAGAGACAGAGACAGAGACAGACAGAGAGAGAGAGAGCCATCAGAAAAAGAGAGAGCCATACTGATGTGACAATGGCATTGACGTCAGTATGGCTCAATCCCATCATCACGTCTTCCAAAGAGGAAGCAGAGACTGGGGACTCAGAGGCGGACTCATCCATCACCCAGGCCGAAGTCATCGAAGTGGTTAGAAAGCTCCTTGGTGGCAAGGCTCCTGGGGTGGATGAAATCCGTCCTGAGTACCTTAAGTCTCTGGATGTTATGGGACTGTCTTGGTTGACACGCTTCTGCAACATCGCATGGTGGTCGGGGACAGTGCCTCTGGACTGGCAGACTGGGGTGGTGGTCACTCTGTTTAAGATGGGAGACCAGAGGGTGTGTTCCAACTACAGGGGGATCACACTCATCAGCCTCCGCAGTAAGGTCTATTCCAGAGTACTGGAGAGGACAATTAGACTGATAGTCAAACCTCGGATTCAGGAGGAGCAGTGTGGTTTTCATCCTGGTCGCGGCACACTGGACCAGCTCTACACACTCCATGTGTGTTCAAGGGTTCATGGGAGTTCGCCCAACCAGTCCACATGTGCTTTGTGGTTCTGGAGAAGGCATTCAACCATGTCCCTCGGGGCACCCTGTGGGGGGTGCTCCGGGAGTATGGGGTCCGGGGTCCTTTGCTAAGGGCTAGCCGGTCCCTGTACGACTGCAGCAGGAGCTTGGTTCGCATTGCCGGTAGTAAATCAAACCTGTTTCCAGTTTACAGATTAGAGAAAGAGAGAAGAATTCTGATACAGATTAGAGAGAGAGAGAGAGCCATACTGATACAGATTAGAGAAATACAGAGCCATACTAATACAGATTAGAGAAAGAGAGAGAGAGCCATACTGATACAGATTAGAGAGAGAGAGAGAGAGCCATACTGATACAGATTAGAGAAAGACAGAGCCATACTGATACAGATTAGAGAAAGACAGAGCCATACTGATACAGATTAGAGAAAGAGAGAGAGCCATACTGATACAGATTAGAGAAAGAGAGAGAGCCATACTGATACAGATTAGAGAAAGACAGAGAGAGAGAGAGAGCCATGCTGATACAGATTAGAGAAAGAGAGAGAGAGAGAGCCATACTGATACAGATTAGAGAAAGAGAGAGAGCCATACTGATACAGATTAGAGAAAGACAGAGAGAGAGAGAGAGCCATACTGATACAGATTACAGAAAGAGAGAGAGACAGAGAGAGACGGAGAATAACGGCAAGTGAATTCACATCGGGGCAGACATACAGAAACTAATGGCTCCATTGAGAAAAGCAAGACGTTGAAAGGAAATAGTTGGACACACTGTAAAACGTATTAATGGGGAAAATACTGGTACATAATAATGCTGGATTGTTACACAAATGTCTTTAAAAAATACATTTTCTATATGGATGATACCAGTCAGCCACTGCACACCATCATAATCAACCAGAGGAGCTTGTTCAGCCACAGACTGCTCCTTCCCAAGTGCAGGACCGCAGAATGAAAAACTCCTTTGTCCCTCAGGCCATCAGACTGTACAGCTCCTCACTCAGAGGAAGGAGGAGTAACAGGAAGACAGAGGATGGGAAAGAGAGCAACAGTAATAGCCAGTAAACCAGTAGCAAGCAGTATTTCTGGTATTTATATTTGCATATTTATATTTGCAAATTGTTTTTTACTTTCACTTTTGATACTCTGTGTGCTTCTTACCCTGTGTGCTACTGTACAATGCTGCTGGAACCTCAATTTCCCTGAGGGAGTGTTCCCAAGGGATTAATAAAATTCTACATAATCTAATCTCTTATCCTTCATCTGGGAACATCAAAGATAACCCTGAGTTCACCCTCAACCTCGTACACTCCCTCTGACTTCATGTAAAGTCTAACTAAGGGCTACTTTGGCGCTTCTGTTGTTTAACAGGAACTGGATGTCTGCAGGCAACGCTGTCTGAGGCAAAATCAGACCATGGAATCTGTATTGTAAAAGGACAAAATCCATCTGGAATTCTGTGTCAAGGCCTGATTAAGTTTACTTTTATTAAGTGTGTTTGAAGAGTAAGTCTGATATAGCCCCAACTGGTGCCAGTGCTTGTCCCTGAATTCTGAAGCCAGTGAAAGTCTACAACGCCCCTGGATGGGACACCAGTCCAATGCAGGTTACCTCACCAGCCAAGATCAGTACCAATTCACAGGTGGGTAGACTTGGACAATGTAGATGAACATTCAAAGGACACAGTCAGGTGGTGTGACTGGGTATCAAACCGAAGTCTACATATAGGGAAAAAGGTAGTGACTTAAAATTGCACAGTTTTCAAAGAAACAACTACTCACAGTGGTAATCAGATAGGAAATAAAGTTACATTCAGTCCAGTTTATACACCTGCAGAAAACCCCAACACAAAGCCCCCATACATTTCTGCCTGGTAAGAAATAATACATCAAGTGCACAATCAATACACATCCAAATGAAAACCAAAGAAAGGTTCGTTTGACCTTTAGAGGAACATTCGACTACTATATCCAATCCATCTGATACCGGAGAGGTGGAAGCAAATATTTGTAGGCAGTCAATAAAACATGACATTTCTTTTTCTTTCTGTTTTTTTCCTCCTGCTTCATTCAACGCTGCATCAGAGTAGAACTACGTCAACTTGTCCTAAGCTTGATGAGTTACTGATGACCTCTAGGAGCTCAAATACAGGGAAGACAAACATGTTTAATTAGAAATAACTAGTGTTGATTTGTTCTAGGTAGATGAGGTTACTAAATCAATACCATTTAACAAATAGTGTGCAGACCATTAGGATTTGAATTGCTTCTACAACACTTTAGTCTCTTGATTTTATTGTAATATATACATTCTCTTGAAGGCAGGAATGCTAGGTCATTGCTGCCTCGCCATTCCAACTTCTAGCAGTAGTGGGCAGCCAGGGATGAAATCTAGATACGCTGTCTTGGTCAAGGGCAGAGGAAGAAGCATGACTCGAATGTGCATGTTTTTGATAGTTGGAGGAAAGTGGAGTTACTGGTAGAAAACCACACAATTAAGGGCAGAACATGTACGTGCAAACTCCACACAGACAGGACATGGGGGAATCATGCTCAAGACCTTCTGGCTATGAGGCAAATGTGCTAACCACTGAGCCTCTGTGCTCAAGATCTGCGTTGTGGTCAACCAGGTCTTTCAAGAGTGAGGTTGAGACCTTCTCATCACCATGAGAAACGGGGGGGGGGGGAAATCTAAATTTTAAGGAAAAGTACCTGAGAGGAGACCACAGTCAGTGGGGTGACCATCAGGAAACCCACATATGACAAAAAACACATTCAACTTAAGGCCCCCTGACACTTGCACAACCTGTGTCGTGTAGGAGAGTAAACTCATGTTTAACGGGTGCAGACTGAACGTGAGAGGGGCAAAAAGAATTTTGAAGTATTCAAAAAAATTGTTCACACATAAATATTGTGCAACGTGGTGCGATCTGCGATCTTGTCAAGTGGAGTAAAGAAGAAGTGAACAGAGCGAGTGGTTGTGTTAGCAGATCGCATCAGAGCATAGCTCGCCTGAATGATTAGAACGAGATGTTAAATCTGTCACAAACATACTTTTACAGCTGCACACAAGAAGGAAAGAACACAAAACTGCTTTCCCAACCCATTACAATATAAACATGACAAATAATCACCTTTTTAGACAGCTCCAAATGCCTTCTCCAGCTCGTTTGGCTTGCGCGTGAACACAAAGTTATTAGAGCCATTTTTAGCAACCAACTTGCAGAGAAAATGATTAATCCTCTACGAAATAATTATTTTATATACACAGCATCCAGCACGTGGCAGCCGGTGGAACAAAGCACGGTGTCCAGCTGGGAACACAGCGGGTGGGATCGTCACGACGACATGCATGCAAGTGCGTGTATCAAAGTCGTGAAAGTGTCACAGGGCCTTTACAATGGTTGCAAGATCCTGGTCCTTGGGACCCAAGGTGTGCTCAGCCAATCACCTTGCTGAACAATGGAACACACCAGAGTTGGCTCACTACGAGCAGGTACAGCAGGGAGAAATGCCAAAAGTGCAGTATGGTGGCTCCAGAGGACCAGAAATGGAGAAGGACTGGCATAAATAAACTGGAAAAAAGTCAAAGATTACCAAAAAGAAGAAAGAAGAAGTCACTTAGATATGTGATGAAAAGTCTTGAGGACAGGACAAGAAGTCTGCTTACTTTTGAATAAACATCCATATATTGGGGTTCTGGACCTGTGCCACGTCTCGGCCCCTTTCTACACAGCGTTTGTTCATCAGTATACACGCGGGGATGACAAAAGGTCTGGCTACGGAAGACTGACGTGTCATTTCCAATGAAACACAGCAGTTACTTTGCAAATCCAGTCTTCGTATTTCTTTTTAAAGCTTTATTTATGTATGCCAACCCATTCAAGCAAGTGTCACAGAGAGAACCAAAACACACCCCATATTGTACCTCTAGCCATCTCAGGTCCCATATAAGACCTCTGAAACATGTCTGCTCAAAGTGCTCTTCCAGGCCAGGCTCGCAGTACATAGAAAAAACCTCTGCTGTGTCAAAAGTGGAAGCAGAAATGTCTTTATCTGTTGTTGCTGCTCTTATGGGCACAAGTGGATTTGGGGGTCTCATAAAATGGCTGACAGCACTGTACGATAATAAGGCCACACTGTCTTTTTAACACAGGATTCAGAGTGACAACGAGAAAGAGGGCTGCTCGAGGCTTACCTCTGACAACAGCTTTTAGCCTGTGATAGAACCTGTTCCCTCAGGCCAAACCTCTCCAAGACTTCATGTCTGTGCTGCAAAATGCCAAAAGCCACCTCGTGGTGTTTGCTGAGACACTGCTTCAATTTCTATGTGGGCCTCAAGTCAAGAAAATGCCATAAAACAGACAAAAGAGATCAATTCTGCCAGAATTCTGACACAAACTAGAACTCTGTGGCACAATGCATTAAAAGCTGCCAAATCAACACTGAACAAAGGGTGCAATATACAAGGCAGTGGAGTGAAGCTGAAGAAGGTGCCAGTACTGGTCCTAGCAGTCATAGGGTGTGAAGCGGGGTACACCCTGGGCAGGATGCCAGTCTGTCAGAAGGACACATATAGACAAACAAACACATTCACACTCACATTTACACCTACGGACAATTTAAAGTTTTCAACCCACCTAACCTGCATATCTTTTGAAGTGGGAGGAAGCCGGAGCACCCGGAGGGAACCCACGCAAACACGGCGAGAACATGCAAACTCCACACAGAAAGGCCACAGGTGGGACTCGATCCCATGACCTTCTTGCTGTGAGGCAACAGTGCTAACCACTAAGCCACTGTGCTGTCACTGGTAGTAAACCTTGTGATGAAATACCTGAATTAAAGAGGTCACTTTCTGCACATGTAATTGACATATCTGATGTATGTAAATGTCCAGTTACCTCCCCGTAAATATGTTTGACTGAAATTATTTTGGTTCATGAATTTCGTCAAGTAGTTTGTACTACTGTGTGAAATTTCACTGAAAGTCATTAACTAGTTTAAAAGCAGGTGTGCTTACGAGGTGAATGTTATACAGTAATTGCACAATCAGGTGTACCACTAGTGTTTCACTTTTGGCGAAAAAAGAAATTCAGTATAATGCTTAATAGTTTGTTTCACAATGATAACAACATCCCAAGGGATCTTCATGCAGAATTTCATGAGCAAATACCATTCAGATTTTTTTCGGTGACAGACTGAGTGCTTGATCCTTGTGAACAAAAACAGGTACTACGGAGACTACATTAGGTTTGTGAAGAACTCTTTTATTCCAAAAAGTTACACACCAAAGCATTGGAAATTGTGTTATTTCTGTGTCCTATAATGTGAGTCAAAAGACTGGACCAAAATTTCTGCTGTAAAATCTCAATCATAGTTTTACAAGTGATTCCAGTATAGAGCTACTACTACGGAGACTACAAGGCTCTACGGAGACTACATTTGGCACAAATTGTCATTCTTGAGGTACTAAAAATAAATATATCACTTCCAATTTCTAGATCATGGTTGAGACAAAGACACTCTAGTGAAATATATTGGTATCATTCCTGCACCTAGTGTTGCCTCTCTGTGAGTATGCTACTACGGAGACTACAATATTTTGGGGGATATCCACATCCCTGATTATGTGAATTTCCCAGACGTTCCAGCAATAAAACTGAAACAAATTACTAGCAGTGTTTTGTAGAGGATCCATTTAGGTGTCAAATCTAATAAAGAGGAATTATGAAATCAAAGGATTTATGTTTAGAACATAGTGTTTTCTCAAATGAATTGACAAATTTGGATTCTGGTTACAAACCTATTATTTTACTGAAATGACTGCTGCTTGGCTCCAAGTGAAGATATTTTGATTCCATAACTTGTGTCATGACCAGAGAAATACTGGGAATGTCACTGATTGGTGTAGTTCTTTGAAAGGTTTGAGAGGATAAATATCAGGTTTATTATATAATGAGCAAATTTCACATGAAACGAGGTAACATGCAAAAAATTGCATTTTTTTCACCATATATTCACCATTTTTGAGGTTTTTTATGCATTTTCAAACTGTAAAAAGCAGAGCACAGATAAAGGTATGCCCAAGGGTCCTTAGCAATAGCTTCTAATGTCCCTAATGGCATTATTTTATGAGATATAGGTTGGTAACATTGCATTATTAAAATGGTAACACCTGATTGTGCATTTACCGTATATGATGTGTACGTTAAACATGAAAGTGTAATTATCTCCCCTTGACGACATTGCACCAGAATTATTTTCCATTTATGCATATTTTCATAAGTAGAGCAAATATATCAATGGGATAAGGAGTTGGGCTACCAACACATAGACCTCGGTTTGATTCCTAATCACACTACGTGTTGTATCCTAAGACAAGACGAGCTCAGTCTCACGTTTTTTTTTTCATGCTCCCATCACAAAATGAGTCAAATCTTCGTTCTTTTTAACTCACTATTACTAATCCTACTCCTCCCCACCCTAACCATAACCACCCCAACCCCCCTGCTTCACTTTTAATTTCGTGCAGCCATCACAGAATGTATTAGAATGAATAAAAATGAATTTGTGCTGCCGTGACAAAAATGAGGCGCTTTTGTCACAACCAATAGATTTATGTATATTTCATGTTGTTGAATCATGACTTGCCGTGAGACCAAGTTGGACAAGAGACCTTATCTTCACTGTTCCAGTTCACCCAGCTGTAAATGGACACCAGCCTTGGCTGGGGATGTAATCAGTGTTGGACAGGCACCCTGTCCAGGGGGAATCCTTGACTATCATCTGGGAAAACTATACGCTCAAATATGCCTCAAGGTCTGTATAGGAACTTAATTCTTTTTATATCTTCCTATGAAGTTTCATAGACATCCACAAAAAAATTAGATAATGGGCAGATGGCCAAGGTGATTCCTATAGAGCCCACTGTGGAAAGCGACCCTTGTCACAGCAGAGCACCACACGTCTTTATATCCATGTTTAAGTCCATAAGGTCTGCGCTTCTCTCTACCTGTTTGCAGGCACAGATACATGCTTGAGCTCGAGACATCCTCTGCCAGATATCTCTGTTTGTCTCGGAGAGGCATCACATCCTCGTCATTGTTGGGTAAAACAACAGCGGAAGCGAGACGAATCCGTGAGCCTGAGGAGCGGGCAATGACGGAGGGGTGGAGACAAGCAAGACAGAAAGAACGAGCGATAGATTCCTGAGAGATTTAATCTCCCAGAAGAATGTTATCTCAAGGGTTTGGAAGAAGACACAGACTGTATCACAGTTTCACAATTCACAGACAAAGTTCATTTTAACACCTTAAATGGCAATAAAATTTTAGTCTCAAGAGTTGATATGGACGGTCTTTTTTCTTCCTTTCTTCTTTGCTGGGCATTAATTTTTAGCATCTCTCCCACATTAGACAAAACAAGTCCTACAGAGGCCCTGAAGCCTGTTGGTGTCGGTGTTTATCACTGGATTCTATCGCGTGAATCTGATGAGGGTCTACAACTCCTCAGGACGGGATGCTAGTCTGTGTATGTTACGTTCCCCAGCTCAGACTAGCACCCACTTAGAGCTAGGTGGACTGGGACAATACAGGTTAAAGATCTCGTCCGAGGACAAAGAGAGGCAACGTGAGCAGGAATCAAACCCAGGTCTGGTTATAGAGCTGCGAATGACAAACTGATGAGGCTTGTGGTCGGTGGTTAGGCTCAGAGCTGCAGAAGCTGCACCTGGTTGTTAGCGCTATGACAGCTTTACAGGCAGCGGGATTCCAGCGTAATTACAAGTGGAGCTCCTCCAACACAGGAACACTGGGAGACGAAAGATGACCACTGTGAGAACGGAGAAGAGAGGAGGAGAGAGTAGGAATAGGGTCTTCAAAAGACTCTAGAATAATTCAATGCTTGTTAAATGTCAGAAAGGAGGCATCAAATCAAAAATATAAAGTGCCGGAAAGCCGGCACGTCATCCCCTTAAAGATGCTGCAGAGAACCCAACAAGAATCAAACATGTTCAACAGCGACACAACAGAACAAAAGATGTAAGAATTAGCAAAAATCGAAGAACTGAACGACAAGACACAAAGGACTGACGTTCATCCTGGATTTGGTCAACACAGCGACAGATGAAGGGGAGAAGAGGAAGCATTGGAAACGACAAGATGTTCTCCCGGCAACAAAACAGGACGGAAACCGCCTGTATATCCTGCTGTGCTTTGTGAGTGTGGATCCTGAGCTGTCCGTAATATCCTGTGCAGGAGGATAAAGGCTTTACCACAACAGGGTCAGAGTATCTCAAACCCACATCCAGGAAATCAAAGAACGTTAAGTGGCTTTTGAATTCATTCAGGTTTTATTCAACCACGGGGCAATGGGGTCAGATTTCGTTTGCACAAAACATTTCATTTGCCTTGTTTTGATATTTGTGTCAAGGCAGGTTGCCCGTAGACTCATGCAAAGTCTTGTCACCAAGCAAATCAATTATATTTAAAGCTACAGTTGTCGGCTGTAGTGTCATCTAGTGGTAAATTTTCAAATTGCATTATACTGTTGCAGGCCTTAATTTTGTTTCCCTTTACGTTTTTGCTTCTTTTTAAAGGTGTTTTTCAAGCTTCCTTGCTTTCTCTTGTGATAAGTAATATGTACAATACTCCATTTCACACAAATCATCGTTGTCAAACATGTCAGCCTGCACAAAAAGCTAAGCGACAACGGAGTCAGCATGTCCCTTTTCACAGCCTCCATGAGAATATATTCACACTGATTAAAATGGGCTACATTAAACACGAGATTCATCCTCACCTATCTGTGGTCTTTCGGAATCAACATGTTGACAGAACTGATTGTCACCGCTACACTCAGTGCTTGCTAGCTCACCAAGAGCATGGCGCCACATTTCAAAAACATATCAATGCTCTGCTTTGCTATAATTACACACTCTATTTTTAAAAGCTGTCACTTCCCTCCTTGTAATTATTATGTAGGGTTTTTTTTGTTTGTTTAAGTCATTTTTTTCTACTGCATTTTGTTCTTTAGTAAATGGACTGCATTTATACTGTGCTTTTGCATCTGCATCAGAAGCTCAAAGCACTTCACAGTTATGCCTCACATTCACCTATTCACACAGACACACTCACACATCGATGTGAGGGTGCAACTCGGGGAATAAGGACCTTGCCAAAGGGCCCTTAGTGATTTAACAGTCTGGCTGGGGTTTGAACCGAGGATCCTCTGGTCTGAAGCCCAACGCTTAACTACTAGACCATCACCTCCCCAACCTTTTGCAGAATTTACTGGCAGTTGACAACATGTTAGCGAATTACTGCCACCAATTACACCCCTATTCCACAGGGTGCCAATCTACTATGATTGCCCATGATTGAAAGAAGTGCAAAAATGAGACGAAACGGCTTAATCTGGTTTACAGGCTGGTTTACAAAGTGTGCAGACCTGGCAATCTGCCCGAAAACAAAAAAGTCTGTAAAGACTACAAACACCCGGACGTTATCAATGGTAACTTATCATGTACTAGAGACGATTTTGCGAACTGGGATGAAATTTTGGACAGTTTAAAAATTTGACTCCAATTTCAAAAGTGGTGCCAATGATGGCTGTAACTACTATGTACAACAGGTTTGGTCAAGATTGACAAGATGGATCAAGAAGTTACTATGAAGCTTCAAAACACGGCCCTATGTCGAATAGCCCCATTAGACAGGAATGTGTACTACTACCTTCTCTTCTGTCTTATTACACATTCAACTATCACTACTGACAGTTTTCAGAATTAAAACACCATAATCACCCCCCATTTATTTTAACCCTCTACCACCCACCTCATTTTGGCTTATCAGTATCTTACAAATAAAAAGTGAAATTTCCCATCGATGGGATATACAGGCTAGAAGGGGTTTTAAACTCCAATGCTGCACTAGGTGGAACTCATAGAGCCACATAAAAAGTTTATTTTGTTTAAAAATAAAAATCACAGAAGCAGCTCGTAGGTAGGTTTGTTTTTCTTAATGCATTGCACGGCTCTTCGGTTGTGAAGTGTTAGACTATATTCTCTTGAATGTACTTGCACTGTGCCCTATGAAAATGTCATACAAGTATTGGATTGGGACTTGGCATCGGCAGATACTTAATATTAATTGATTAAAAAAACAACTTGACTGGGACACAGATATGGAAATGTTTTGTCAGCCAAATAACCATTTCAACATTAAAATCGAGAAGGCTGTTGCCTTGATTCCATCTATCAACCAACATAGAAACAATTTTTTTAAACTAATTTTTAAACTAGGATCTGGGGTCTTAAGGCTCCGTCCTGATCTATTGTATCATCCACCACGTCGCCGTGGAGTGGAGCATTTAAGTGACTTGTTCCCACAACACCTCCTTCTCCAACTAACTGATTTCACCCATATCCCACCGTCTGAAGATGGGAGCATAGCCCCATCCCTGCTGCACATGGGCACTGTGCCCAATCATGACTTCATGTTCCTCGCCTGCCAACTTGGGGAAGCAGAAGACCAGAGTAAAAATATTCTAACACCGAGACTCATTCCCATTTTGATTATTTCAAATTTCAATCAGTACTTTGATTTTGTTGTTCATTTTGGCTTTGAACTCAGTTCTATTGTAGTATGATGCACTAAAAGATGTCCCTGTGAGTCCATGCCCAATTGCAAATAACCAAAAAGCTCTACGTTCAGACTCAGACTAGGTGCACCTGACCACACGCCCATGGGTGCACCACTGAACGCAGTTATACTCCTTACTTATACTCAAAAAACTGACTCATTGGATTGGATTTCCATCTAACAAATATATGAAGTCCCAACTAAATTAAATGAAATGATCTTGCATGGATGTGCTTTATTTGAGTTGGGGCTACATATATTTATTAGATGGAAATCCTGCACATAACTGAATTGAGTTCATCCCTATGAGTCATTTTTCTGTTAGTGTACAGTACGAGACACACAGGGAAGACCACATCAACTCTGCAAACCTTGTAAGAGGACTCAAGGTTAACATTCAATCAAAAGAATATGCAGAGCAAAGAAACACTGTTTCTGCATTTTTAATTTCCTTCCCTTGTTTTCTTCTGATCTGACTCACCCTGGGGTGACAGCTGAGCTGACCTGAATTCGGTACAAACCCCATTTGGGCTTCTGCTGTCCCCCCTGGTTGCCCACCAAGACTCGTTTCTCTAAACCTGATGTTTTTAGTGTGCTGGTCCTAAGTTGCCACACTTGCCACAGCAGCTGTCCTACTTCAGAAATGCAGTCTTGGAGGTGATGTTTTGTCACAGGTCCAGTTCCCCAGAGGGAGCTGAGATCCCATGCAGACAGCCGCTCTGAGCCCTTTATGTCTACAATAAAACAAGGACATTTCTGGGTCACTGTGTATTCACGGCCCGTTCAGAGGCTCCCGGATCAGCTCCACTTCGCTGTTTCTTAACTAAAGAGCTGTTTAACTGATGTGATGTCAGGATATGTGCAAATATAATGAATATAGCTAATTAATAATTTTAAAAAGACATAGCATTCATTCATTTTCTGCCACTTATCCAGATCTTGGTTGTTGTGGCAACAGACCAGACAGCTCATGCCATACTTCCCTATCCTTGGCCAAGTCCTCTAACTCTTCCTGGTGGATCCCAAGGTGTTTTCAAGCCAGATGAGGAATAAAAAACACTCAAGCATGTTCTGGATCTTCCCTGGGGGTGTCTTCCCAGTTGGACATGCCTGGAAGACGTCCCCATGGAGCCAACCGGGGACATCCTCACCAAATGCCCAAACCACCTCAGCTGACTCCTTTTGATGTGAAGAAGCAGCAGCTCTACTCCCAAGTTCATCCCAGATCACAAACAGAGGAATCTCATTTCTGTTACTTGCACCACAACCTTGTTCTTCAGGTCATTACCAAAAGTTCATGACCATGGGTGAGGCTAGAAGCGTTCTCAGCTCCTACTTCACCACAATAGTCTGAAACAGTGTCCGCAGGACTTCAGACATAGTTGCAATTCCTCTGGCTACCTCAACGTCCATCTTACCCCACTGGTGAACAAGACACTGAGATATTTGAACTCCTCCACTTGGCCGAAGCAAAGGACCTAAGACAAAGGTCTTAGGTCCTTTCATTTCAGTATACAGAAAGGGAGTCAAACTTTGTGAATGCGATGCATCAACTCCTCAACTACGACTGAACTCGAAGCTAGACTGCCTGATGTCTTAGCTTCACATTTGGCAAATACCCAGTCAGTAGACAGACTTGTGGACAGTTTAAACTCAGTGCTCAAAACTTCACTCGACGTGATTGCACCACCTGTGTTAAAACTGCCTAAATCACAGTCACGTTGGTTCAGTGATTACCTGTGTGACCTCAAGCATAAGGTCAGAGGTCTAGAATGAAAATGGCGTCATTCAAAATTAGAGGTATTTAACCTTGCGTGGTGTGATGCTATCTTAGACTATAAGCATGCATTATTGGCTACAAAGCGGACTTACTACTCTGATTTGATGAACAAAAACAAGCATACCTCAAAGTTCTTGTTCAACACGATGCAGCACTTATTCACGGACAACCACTTGCAGTTTCGTTTTACAGCACAAGATTTCCTGGATTACTTTGAGAAGAAAATAGAAGACATCAGGTTAAACATATCCCAGCATGCCTTAACCCAGCCACTACACCCTGCTATTGAGGTGGGCGCCACTATTGAGGTATTACCTAGATTTACAGAATTTGATAGTATCTCTCTAGACATGCTGACAAAACCTGTAACGTCAACAAAAACCACAACCTGTTTATTTGATCCTATACCAACAAAACTGTTTAAGGAGCTGTGGCCCACTCTTGGGCCAATTGTGCTGGAAATTATTAATCTTTCATTAACTTCTGGATCTGTTCCTAAATGTTTCAAATCTGCAGTGATTAAACCATTACTTAAGAAACCTAATTTTGACCCTAGTGTATTGAAAAACTATAGGCCGATATCAAATCCATAATTTTGTTCTAAAATTCTGGAAAAAGTGGTGTCACAGCAACTCGTGGACTATCTTACTGAGAATAATCTCTTTCAGCCGCTGCAGTCTGCTTTTAGAAAATATCATTCCACAGAGACGGCTCTCACTAAAGTGGAGAATGATCTTCTGCTTGCAATGAATTCGGACACCACTACGGTTCTGTTGCTGTTAGATCTCAGTGCTGCATTTGATACAGTGGATCATCATATTCTGCTTGATAGGCTGGAAAATCATTTTGGGATTACTGGGAGTGCCCTTGCATGGCTGACGTCATACTTTACCAGTTGTTCTCACTGTGTTCTGTACAATAACACTACCTCTAACCTTAGTGATATGAAATTTGGGGTTCCACAGGGATCTGTCTTGGGCCCACTGCTTTTCTCCCTTTACATAGCACCCCTTGGGCACATATTTTGGCATTTTGGGATTATCTTTCACTGCTATGCTGATGATACTCAGTTATACACATACGATAACTGCTGGTAATCTCATTCACATAAAATCCTTAGAAGATTGCCTTGCATCAGTGAGAAGATGGATGTCTAGAAACTTCCTACTTTTAAACTTTGATGAGACTGAAATGATGGTTCTTGGTCCAGTGAGACATCGGCATCAATTTGACCAGTTAACACTCGTGTGTCATACATCACACTGACAAAGTGAGGAACCTTGGGGTAATTTTGATCCTACATTGTCCTTTGACCTCCACATTAGAAACTGCTTTCTTCCACCTGCGAAATATAGCAAAGATTCGTCCCATCCTGTCAATGGCTGATGCTGAAACCCTGATCCATGCATTTGTCTCTTCTAGATTGGACTACTGCAATGTTCTATTTTCTGGTTTACCGCAGTCCACCATTAGGGCTCTCCAATTGGTTCAAAATGCTGCAGCCAGACTTTTGACACAAAGCAGAAAGTTCGACAACATTACACCCATTTTGGCATCTCTTCACTGGCTTCCTGTCCCAGTGAGATCAGATTTTAAGGTTCTGCTACTAGTCTATAAAACTGTTCACAGACTGGCACCTCCCTACCTAGCTGACCTAATGAAACCTTACGTACTGGCCCAGGCTTTACGTTCTCAGGTTGCAGGACTACTTTGTGTCCCTAAGGTGAATAAGAAGTCTGTGGGTCACAGAGCTTTCTCTTATCGTGCCCCTGTTCTGTGGAATGATCTCCCTGTGTCAATAAAACAGTCAGATTCTGTGGAGACTTTCAAGTCCAGACTTAAGACGCACTTATTTTCCCTTTCGTATGGCTAGCATACGGGTACAGTTTTGTTTTACGCTTTTTACTCATTTCATTTTATGAGTAACTGGAGCAGGCCGCGGCCCCAGCTTTACCTAAATTCTGGGTCTTTTAGTGAAGCTTAGGGCTAGTGGCCGGCGATCACCTTAGTATTTCTTGTTTTTCTTGTTGTTTAATGCTGACAAATTATACAGTATTTCTTGTCTTTCTCATGCTTGATTCTGTTTTTTTCTCTCTGTTTAAGGTGCAGCTCCATCTAGAGATGGGTGTGGTATTTTTGCTGGAGACCCTCCTGTCCTGTGCACCAACAGCATTTCCTGTATATTTGTTTTGTGAATTGTTCTGTAATTTATGTCTATATCATGGCCCAAGCAGAGGGTCACCCCTTTGAGTCTGGTCTGCTTGAGGTTTCTTCCTCAGAGGAGTTTTTCCTTACCACTATTGCTCTGGGGGTTAGTAAGGTTAGACCTTACTTGTGTGAAGCGCCTTGAGGCAACTCTGTTGTGATTTGACGCTATATAAATGAAAATAAATTGTATTGAAATTGAATTACATCCAATCAGTCACAGTTGGTGGATTTGCCAAAGGAAGTAAAATGTTTGCTCGAGTAATCTGTACAACCAGAGTGTGTAGAGGTCTGTTTTTGTGAATTCTGACACAAAAATCTGAATTAATACTCAGTCTCAAGCTGTAAGGACACTGCTGACATTTGATCTTGTTTTTCTCTCGGGGTTGCCACAGCAGATCCAAGGTGGGTCTGCATTTTGATTTGGCACAGGTTTTATGCCGTTTGCCCTTCCTGGCGCAACTCCACATTAAATGGAGAAATGCGGTAGGGATGGGGTTAGAACCAGGAACCTTTCCACACTGAAACCAAGCACACCAACCACTTGGCCATCACCCCTAGCAACAAATACAGAGTCCTTAATTGAAACTAAGAAGCAGTCCATCTCGGGTGTTTAGTCTTTGTGCCTCCAGGTGGTTGAGTAATTGGGTCATGAACAGAAAGTGCAAAGGTACACAATCCTGATTAAGCAGAAGAATGGGTATTGATAAGATTTTATTGATGTCAGTGCCATTATCAATTCCGCTTATCGATCAGATTCTTCGTTGATTCCCTTATCAATACCTCCTGTGAAATTTCTGTGTACTAAAAGTAGGCTTTTAAGTTTTTTTAGGTCAACAACATTTTTATTGAGAAATTGGTCACTGGATCTGTGATCTCTGAACATAACTTGAAATAAACAAAATCTGTAGTTTTTGTCAAAAGCATTTCCTTTCAGGTATAAATGAGACAGTCTCTGAGCTGAGCTCTTGCTGCCAGCTGTGCTGCACATCAACATCAATGTAATTCATAAAGAATGGAGGATGTCTCATTGGTAGAAAAAAAAACTCTGGTTTTGGTCTGTTGTAGTTTATTGTCTGTATTACAACATTTGGAAAGAGGTGTCATTTGATTAAAAATGGTGATTTGCTTTGAAGTTATTAATTTCAACCGGAATCTATCTTTCCAATGCTTGGAGCCATGTAGTTAGTCCCACAAAACAGATAATAATAATAATAATATCATTTCCTTTACCTGAGGGAAAGTGACTTCAGTTTTTGAACCGGCAAGAGAACCATCGCAATGAAGAACAAATAAAAACTATGGTGTAGAACAAAGGATGCTTCTCATTTCTTGCCCACAACAACACAAGAGTCCCAGTTAGTGACTTTAATCAGGACAAAGGTGAGTCACAATTGACATCTTTAAATGGCTTTGAGGGGGAGTTAATGAAAAATTGCCGACCTGCCGCTTCTGAAAAGCAGAAAAGCTTGAAGCTTTGCTGCTTCAAGCTTCACTGTGTCAAGCAGCGAAACAGCGCTGTGACCCCCTATAGAAACAGCAGGTCAACAATCAATGTAGAGAAATGATCATTTTCTTGATACACACCCTCAAAAACAACTGACACACCGGTGTAATGTGAACTGAAGAACCAATAAGGGAATCGTTAAGCAAAAAGGCTACTGATGTTGGTGGATCAAATCCTTTCATTTTCGACATCCAGCTCTATTAAGCAGAGTGTAAATCCTTCCAAGAACAGATCAATCAGTTTTCAAGAATACATAGTACAAACTACGGAATAATGAAAGACCAACAACACAGTTTCCGGTGGACAGACCGATTTGGGATCTAGTCCCAAATACTGGCCACTACCAAATATGTAACGAGTACTATAGTTGCTATGAAAACAGTTCATGATGGTCATATAGTCTCTGAAGGAGATTTTGTGATTTCATAATATTCAAGTAACCATTTACAAACTTGTCACCAGATCTGTCACTAGTTGCTTTTAGTCACAATGGAAGAGAAAAAGTTGTTAAATCTAGTGACACGGGCGCTAAACTGACAACATGGCATGTAACACATAGTGACAGACATTTCATGACAATCATATATATATATATATATATATATATATATATATATATATATATATATATATATATATATCAGTGTGATCTGTGCTTCTATCAGGATGCAAGTGTACAATCGTACTGGGACTCAAGCCAAGATGTATTGACTCCGGTTAAGTGAACCGTTCCTCCTTTGCTGTGTTCCGTCTTTCAAGACTTTCTCATTTTGGTCCCTTTTATTGCCGTGCCAAGCAACCTCATGTATTTTTTAATTAAAATCTAAAACACACAATAACTCTGGAGACGCTGGGTTCGCTGGCAAACAGGTCTGTTGCTCATTTTTGTCAGCCTGTGCTGTTTATATCAACAAAGCCTTCCACTAGGACTCTCTATTTGTCCAAATCTGTTCACTCGACTGCATCGGTGCGCTGACAGAAGCTGCACAGAAAAGCTCTGTAGCAGGCCAGCTCTCAACCTATAACCTAATCCCTCTAGACCCCTGAGAAAAATCCCTGAAATTGTGTTTCTGACTTCACATGACTCAAAGCAAAAGACTGCATGTGCGGAGGCGAACGCCACAAAGACAGCAGCAATTTTGTTCAGGCCCCTGGGTGGAACTGCGAGTGTTCATGCAGCTTTTCCACAGCCCCAATAAAAATAGTTCCATCTCATCTTGGAATTTACACACACGCCTGATCACTTTTATACCTGGGAAAGTCAAAGAGGCAGCAAATCTCTGGTCACATGCTGGAGTTTGATAGTTTTGCCGTAACACTGTTGCCTATGTTGCCTATGTGCTCTAAACTGAAGTTATAATGTCCTGTGACAGACTGGCATCCTGTCCAGGGTGTGCCCCGCCTCATGCCCTGTGACTGCTGGGATAGGCTCCAGCTCCCCGTGACCCTTAACTGGAGTAAGAGAGTATAGAAAAATGGATGGATGGATGAAATCATAACCACCAACATAAAGAGAAAGTCTTAGTAAGAGTTGATTGTAGGTTTGGCTGCTACCTTTTCACACATGTGCCACACAGCAGCAGACTGTCCACGTCAGTCTTGGTCTCATCCAGTGGATTAGTTGAGGGCTGCTGCCCGAGTACAGAGTGCAGGAGGTCAGACATGAGGTGAAAAGTAGGCTGTGGAACTCTCTCTGGCTATTGACTCTGCCTGATGATTTTGTTGGCCCTTTCCAAACACCAAAACACCATTACTTCCCAGTAAAACCATTTCCTGGTATTCATATTTCAGAGGACTTTTGGGTACATTTTTTTGAGACACCCTATATATATATGTAGTCCCAATTAAATTAAGTTATCTTTCATGAATGTGCTTTATTTGAGTTGGGGTTACATATATTTATCAGATGGAAATCCTGCTCATAATTGAATTAAGATCATCCAATGAGTCATCTTTTTTTTGAGTGTGTGCTGCATATTTTCCATTAAAATCCCATCAAACAGATTCTTCATTTGTTGTTTAAAGGTCAGAATACGCCAATAACAACACTGTTGGCATGTTGTATTACAATGTCGTGGCGACTTTCCTGTTGTGTGGGCCGCTGAAGAGGAGGTACTGCTGGCCCACCACCACCAGAGGGCACCCTGCCTGGAGTGCGGGCTCCAGGCACCAGAGGGCGCTGCCATCTCACAGGAGCAGCCGGGGTGACAGCTGTCACCTACGACAGCTGTTACCAATCTTCTGATCCACAGCGGTATATCTGCAAGACGTCATCTCCACTTCTCTGCCGAGATATCGCTCTACCAAGGAGGTAACGATCTCAGCTGACTGTGTTGATTCTCTGACAGGAATATCTATTGCTTGTGTGTGTTGGACAGCAGATATTCTGTTTCTTTTTCGACGAGAGGTGGAGGTGGTTTTCCCACCATACGTGTTGCTGGGTGCACGCGCACCCACATCTAACTGTTTTTGTTCCTCGCCAGCAGTACCAGATCCGACAAGCGGAGGCAGTGGCCACCTGGGTGTTCGGGACTTGGCGGCTCCAGTATTCCCGGGGTTCGGTGGCAGAGGAAATCGTGTGGTTCCGGTTCTGCTTTGGACGGACGTCTCTTATCTTCGAGCCTGCCCACGTGACACATTTATTGTGAATTGACTACTTGATTACGATTGTTATTCGCCGTGTTGGTTGTGCTTCTTCACAACAGTAAAGTGTTGTTATTTGACTTCCTCCATTGTCCGTTCATTTGCGCCCCTGTTGTGGGTCCGTGTTCCTACACTTTCCCAACATTTCCCACCACTCTACACATTTATACTGCTGAAATGTCGATTTCTAACACTGCCACAATGTTGTAGGAAAGTATAATTGTTAGGTGGAGAGCTAACAGGTCAAAGTCTGTTTAATGTCCGGTGTAGCAGACCGAATGGTCCGCCCCTAAAAATCAGTCCGCCTTTTGCATCTGTGCATGTGTCATTTCAACCCAGTCTCACAGCATTTCGTGATTCAGCAGCACGAAATATACATTAATCTATTGGTTCGTGATAATGGCAGGGGTGGTGGCCAAGTGGTTAATGCGCTTGGTTTCAGTTCAGAAGGCTCCGGGTTCAAATCCCACCCCCGCCACATTTCTCCATGTAATGTGGAGTTGCGTCAGGAAGGGCATCCGGCGTAAAACCTGTGCCAAATCAACACCTTGGATTTGCTGTGACGACCCCGAGTGCAAACAAGGGAGCAGCCGAAGGGACTTACTTACTATTGGTTCATGATATTGTGATGAAAAGCGCCTCATTTTCATCACAGCAGCATGAATTCATTCTAATACATTCCGTGATGGCACCACAAAATTAAAAGTGAAGCGGGGTGGTCGGGGTGGTTATGATTAGGGTGGGGGGAAGGAGTAGGGTTAGTAGAGTTAAAAAAAAAAAAAAAAAACCTGTCACGAAAATTTGAATCATTTCATTACGGGAGCACGAAAAAAACCGTGAGACTGGGCTGGTCATTTCAGACCACAGCAGCACGTCTGAGATGGAGTCTCCTCAACCAAAGCAGTCAAATGGATTAATGGGATTATTAATCATCAGATGATAAAGATAAAACCTCTTAAATCATTCTAAAGTCAGTTTTAAGCAGAAACGAGGCAAAATTCCATGACGCTTTGAAATGTCCGACGCCTTGTGAATGCATCACCTCGCGGTGCTCTGATCACTTCCTCTGCCTTTTATGATAAAATAATGCTGAATTTATGTGGAAATGATTGTTGTAGAAAAGCCAGATGAAGACAGATGATGACTGGAGGCAGTTTGAAGCAGAAACAAGGTGATAATCCGTGAACCACGTCATCACGGGGGACCATTCAGTCTGCGACACCGGTCCAGCTACTTTGGAAATCTGCACTTGTGAATATTCAGTAGTATATTGATGAGTTCAGGGTTGTGAAAGCAGCTAAAAAGAAAAAACACATTCTCACAACATTACTGAACATATTCTGGGCTTTGAGTCATTCATTTCCTGTAGCAGTGAGGTAACACATGATTATTTCATGGTGTTATATTTTGTTTGTTAGTAGATTCAACCACCCATAAGGAGAACGGCACTTGGATTGTTCTGAGAAAAAAAAAGGAAAAAAGCAGATCCCATACCTAAAAATGGAAGTCTTCAACCCCCCTCACCCCCCGTTATCACTCCATCTTTATCTCCTTGAATATCAACTGGAAGAAGAGGGAGGAGGGATCCAGGTAGGAGCATGTGCAGGTTAGGAATTCCAGTGTATTATACACCTCCTCCTTGTGCAAATAGTGAGGGGGGAAAAGCTGAACCTTTTGTAGGAGGCTGATGTTCATTCAGAGAACTGGAGGGGGGGGGGGGGGGGGGTAGAACAATACATATCCCACCCAACCCAATCAACATTTCATGTGACTGTCTCCTCGCCCATCATCAAGCAAGACCACCTGCTGGCAAAGTGGAACCTCCATCATCAAGAGGAGTTAACGGCGTTTCCAGCGAGTCTCTGACACAGGTCAGAAAGAACCTGTTATATTTAACTATAAAACACAACTACAACTGCACACAAGCCACACGAGGTAGTAACTACTTAAAATATGAAGCACGATATGACTAAAATCTTTAAAGAAAACATGATTACTGAGGTAACTGTATGCATGACTCTTAGTCACAGCAGGTACAATTAGGGGAAGCCGGGGCACAGTGGATCAGAAATGTTGTTTTGTGGCAGCCTAAAGACATTTTGCAAAGGTTTAGGTCATTCTATTGTGGATTTAATACAGCAAGTTATTGTTTATAAGGCTGTGTTATTTATGCCTCCCCAAGTGTAATTTACAGGTGTTTAAAATCGAGTTTAAAATTTTTTGATTCACTGTGCCCCGGACACTAATTCATGGGGCACAGTGAATCAGAATATAATGAAAAAACACATGATTTTAAAGATTTCTTCAAAATTATTAAATATATTCTGATGCATCTACAAACTATAATCCAGCAAACCAGCTATGTGACGTGTGAGTGTCTTATATAGTGATATAAGTCCTTTAGAAACTATTATAAATACAACTGTCATCATTTCTGTTCAAACCTGAAAACAGTTGTTTATATAAAAAAAATTATAGAAATAATTCATGGAAAAATAAATGTATAAGCTTCAACAAGTAATATTTGTCATCCACTTGATACTGGGGCTTAGTGAATCACTTTCTAGACTGATTCACTGTGGTCTGGGTGCATGTGACACACATGAGTCATGTTATCAAATAGCTGATATTCTGGAGAAGACATAACACATGCTCATCAGTTGGACGGGGTAGTCTTCAAACTAAGAACAAGTTTTTGGGCCACCTTTCCTCTGTTGTGAGAAATAAATACAAAGACACTGACATCCACAAAATTTACTTTTGATAGGAAAAAAAACTGACTTCACTTGCCACTTTGTTTAACCCTTAATGTATCCAAAAACAAAACACTAATTTATAAGGGGGATGTCTTTATGCATAACAATATGGCATAACTGCTGCAAATATATATGTAGTTTTGCAGATATAGCTACTGAATCACTGTGCCCTGTGATTCACCGTGCCCCGGTTTCCCCTAATTAGTTAATTAAGTAATTTACTTACTTTCATAACTGATTAATGAATTATTATTGTCATTTATCCAGAAAATAAATAAAATGCTGCAGATTCTTAAAATAGCAATTGTGTTCTGCTATTTTGTTTTACATAAACTGGTTTGAAACCAACTACTTGATTGGTTCTTTACATGTGCACTAAGAACAGACTGGTTTAAACTCATTTTTGGTGCCTGCACATAGTTGAGACCCTTCACTTCCGTACGACATTGCTACCTTGCATAATTCTGCAAGTTTATCATGACTAAGGATGAGTACTGATAAGATTTTATCTATATCAATGCCATTATTGATCTGCTTCCTTATCAATACTGCCTGTGAATTTTCTGTGCATTTAAAGTAGGCTTCTTAAAGTAAACGAATACGAAATTGGTCACTGAATCATTGATCTCCAGACATACATAAAAATAAAAAAAATCTGCAGTTTTTGTCAAAAACATTTATTTTCAATTATTAATGACACAAATGTAAGTCCGTAGCCGCTGAGCTGAGCTCTTGCAGGCGGCTGCACTGCACGTCAGGATTCATAAAGAAAGGATGATATCTCATTTTGGGAGGAAAAAAATGTTTTGGTCTGTTGTAGTTTGCTGTCTGTGTTACAGCATTTGGAAAGAGGTGTCATTTGATTTAAAACAGCAATTCGCTTTGAAGTTATTAATTCCGAACAAAATCTGTCTTTCTATGACTCGGCAGAGAGCTGCACAGAACGGAACGGAGGAAGATTCTCTTTTCTTGACTGTAACAAGACAAGAGTCCCAGTTAGTGACTTTAATCTGCACAACAGTGACTCATGATTGACGTCCTGAAATGGCTTTGAGAGGGGATAAGAAGCCGACTTGCTGCTTCTGAAAAGCAGTGAAGCAGAGAACCAATGAAGCAGTGGGGTCGGAGCACTACTTCATTGCTTGAAGCCAAGACAATGCAGAGGTGATTGATTGCAGACCTGCTGCAGTCTGCAATCAACGTAGAGAAATGATCATTTTCCTGACAAACACCCTCAAAACCAACGGCTGCTCTGAAGGACCGATAATGGAATCATTAAGGAAAAAGGCTATTGATGTCTGTGGATTGAATCATTTCCTAACAATTCTAAAAAAAAAAAACGTTTTTCGATACCCAACCCTAACCATGATATAAAGCAATAAAAAAAGAAGACAAGGGATGAGGGGGGAAAAAAGCAAATTTAGCCCTCCACGAGTCACGTGACCATATTTTTTTCGACTCGTCATGTTGTAACTCTCTGTATAAAGGGACTCTAGTGTGACCATGAGTAGGGTCGTGCCTTCAGCACACCCAAACAGATCACGACCCCCTCTTCACCTGAAGCTAGATCCACCCCTGTATGTAGTCTTATCTCAAGTTGAGGTCAGTGTACTTTAACTGAGCCAGTGTAAATGAGGTTATGTAGACCACAAAGACACCTGTTCAGAAAACCAAGACAGGACATCACAAAAGAGCAGAGAGCCTCTTCTGTTTTTGCAGCAATATGTCATGCAACAAGTATTACACGTTTTTACAGTGATTTTGCAAACACTCTTCAGATGTAGCAAGTCCGGAGATTCAATCATGACCTGAGTGACCCTGAAGGTGCCACGCCACACAGTGTGAGAAGCACGAGGAGGTACATCTCCAGGCTTGTTCCAAACTCAGACACTTCACTCACATTGCACGTTCTCACATGTACATGAAAAAAAATTCCTTCAGTCGCACTTGTCCTTTCTTTTCGCTCCATTATACATCAGTCTTCTAATTTTACTGCATGTTTGTGTCCAATTCAAAACTCTGGATTAGAAGGAGCACACACAAAGCCTTACTTCTTCTGCCTCCGACAATGCACCTCCCACCAGAACCCTCTGCCAGACATTCCTGAGTCTATCCTAGCTATCGAAAATGTCAAGAATGAGGAGAATTGCAGAGGAAGGTACAATGAGCGCTGCGGCAGGTAGAGTCTTGTCCCGCTGCACCGACTTCCCACAGTATCGGGGGTCGTGGCTGCACAGAATTGATGGGAGGTGACTTGAGTCTTCATTAAAAACGCTTCAGTGCAACTAAGCCTCAGAGTTTATTTTGCACCGATAAATGCCAGCTGATTATCAGGGACAATTTCAGACCAATGTGGATGAGCCAGGAGAATCTAAATTATGGCATTTTCAGTTATCAGTATCACAGTATTTATCATTTAAACAAAATACACTTAATACTTTGGGTTTCTTCAGAAACACACAACAAAGATAACACAACCCCGGGCTTTCTGACAATACACGTGGCCTTCTACTGATGATGAAAAATGAAATAAAATGAAATAAAATAACCATCTTGGTGCAAACTTTGCACCAGTTACTCAGAGGTGAAGGTCCACTATTTGCTGTTCTGTTGCACAGTGGAGCAGAGATTTGTGCATTTGTAAAACGAATGCTGATCACTGTCCTTATGGATGGATGCCATTAAAAAGTCATTTTAATGTGAAAGCAGTCTGTGTGAAATCATTTTGTTATGAGAAACTAGAACCCAACCGATATATCTGTTGGCTGATAATGTTGCTGCAGTTATATGGCACTTTTCCATCTGAATCTGAAGCTCAAAGTGCTTTACAATGATGCCTCGAATTCACCCATTCTCACACACACACACACACCTATGTAAAGAAGCTGCTATACAAGGAACTTGTTAACAACTGGAGAATAAGCGAAGTGTGCAACGCATCTGTGTATGCGTGGGTCAAAGGGGGGCAAAAATTCATGCTACCAAACTCACACTGCTCCCATTGAATTTCGTATACGGTAGCGTTAGCGGGCTGTAAAAGTTAAGGCTTACAGGGATTGTTTCAAAGGCTTTAAGCCTTAAGCGACGCATACAATAATGACAGGTGTGCATTGTGCTGTTTTCAAATGCTCAAACGTAATTTATAGACTTGAAAGTTGGCTGAAAACACACGATTGCAAAGCTCCGCCAAGTCCACTCAAAGATGGAAAGAAGAAGAAATGTGGTCATAAACCTCTGTTCATTCTACACAATTTCCCTACAGAAAAGAAAGATCCAGACGGACATAAAAGACGAACTAAAATTGTAAATTTCTTGCAAACATTTATTTTGTCAATATCCTGAAACTGTGCCAAATTATAATGTGGTTGATGGCGCTGTTTTTGTGCATATGACTGTAATGTCGCGTCATGAATGACGTGGCGCGTAATATTGTAAAATTGACATGTTCTATAAACAAACTGCACACATGCACATATTGTATGTCTGTCAACTTATCAACACAAACATGACACCAAAGAGGTTATATGTGAGACCCACCTTCATTGTAGTCATTATGAAGCCGGCGGAGTAGCGAGTTCTCGTCCCTGCTTAGCAAATATTCTGAAATATCCACAGTTTCAGACTCTGGACTTCGTCTAACCATCCGTCAGTTGCCTTCAAGGGGTCAGAAATTTGTTTGTCTCCAAATATCAACAAGGATTGCTCATTTTCAACAGCGGCTCTCTCTTCCTCCTTTGTCGGCACCAACGGTAGTTTCTGTAAGGATGTAGCACACGCAAGCACAGCCAGCTCTTCTTTCTGTTTCTGTCCACTGTCGTACGTAGTCCTGATTGTAACAGGCAATCCACGGAGATTACAAAAACACTTTAAATCGTCAACTTTCCAGCCGCTGAAATGATCCAAATCATAGCACTCCTCACTGCTTTCCGCCATCATAGCATTAGCGTACCCATAATGCACCACGCAGCCCAAGATGTGCACTTCGCTTATTAAAGATCTTGACTAAGGGCTCTTGGTCTGGCGGTGATTTGATCCGAGGATCATCTGGTCTCAAACCCACCGTTTAACTACTACAGCATCACCCATCAATATCAGCTAGTATGAGCCTTTCAAAAACATGTCAGTATGTGTGTTACTTTTGTCAATATGAAAACTTATTTTGCCAAATAACGATGCAGAAAAACACTTTGGCTGTATGAAATGGTATGATTATGTGGTTTGTCCAGAGGGCACTCCAACGATATTGTTTACAATGTTGTCAAGCATGGGTGGTACCCCATCACCCCTTGGTCGTATTAGGTAAAAGAGAGAAGCAAAGTGACCATTTCATTTTCAAACAGTGGGCCTTTTAAGATGAGTGTTCACTGTGCTGTCAGCTAGGAGGGGTGAAATAGAAGACCAGTCTATTTTATGCAAATGCAGAGCGATGCATTATGGCAACTGTCAAAACAAGTAAAGGCACTATGATGTCAGCGTGATGTATGTTACTTGGATGTTGGCTATATTTATAGTTCTTTATAATAAATATGTTTAATCTGTGCCTTGGAAAAGACTGGTATCCTGTCCAGGGTGTGCCCTGCCACCTGCCCTATGACTGCTGGGATAGGCTCCATCCCCCTGTGACCTTTGACTGGAGTAAGGTGGCATAGAAAATGAATGAACCTTTAAACTGTGAATGCAATTCCAATGGATATGACAATTCGGAACTGGGTTCCTTTTCCCATCCTGACTGAGACCATGTTAGCAGCACACTTGTCATGTTAAAGGGTAGTTATAGGCTACTGCAGTATTAATAGTATTGCCTAACGCATATATAATACCAGTCATACCCGTGGTGACTTTAATACCAGTATATCACTCAGCTCTAATCTGAAAACATTATTCTTTGCCAACCATTCTTCATTCAATATGTTCTTACCGCTATCTCTTGAGAAATCAGGCTCTGCGAGGAAAACCCTCCTCACAATACAAAGCCAGACAACAACAAATAAAGGCCACATTCTAGACAGTTTGCCAAAGCCAAGAAACTCCTCTTTCCCCAACAGGAGTCCAAAAAGAAGAAAAGGGAGAAGAATAAAAAGGTTAACAGTGCAGTGTTTCCTGCCTGGACAAACAGAAGACGTTTTATGCAACTTAACACCACAAACAAACCCTTCCACAGGACATTCTGCCAAGCAGGCCTGTTCTGAATAAAGCACAGCGAACAGACCCTACATCTCTGCAATACAGCCTGCCCCAGAAAGCCTCCAACAAGGCGATTTGCGCTCAGAATTACTTCCCCATGGAGTTCTCCTGCAACCAACAAAATCAAGCAACACTGAAAGTTAAACAGCAGTATTCTGTGTGTACTGGCACGGGGGCAGAGTGCGAATTAGACCATCGGGGAGTCCTGGCCTAGTTAGCATGTGTTCGGTCAGGCACTGGTTAGCTTTAGCTAGCCAGCATTAGTTAGCTAAACAAAAACGCAAGGCAAGAGTTACAAATGAGCTAGCATTAGCATTCATCTGTCAACATTTTACCCAATGTCACTGCAAAAAATGAAATCTTAAGGCAAACTGTTTATTTTTAGACTGCTAAAAATATCACTTGTTTCAAGTATTTTGTTCCTTATTTGTTGACTTATCTGTTGTCTTGTTTAAGTTGCACTGGACTCGATTCAAGATAAATTACCAGCCATATGTCCTTATTTATGGATAATGAGAGCACTGAATTTAAGGACATTTTCTTATACTTAGAAAGTAATTCCTTGATATTCTGCTTGTTTTATGTCAAAACATAGTAGTTATAAGATATTCATGTTTTTTTTTCTACTAGATATATTTACTTGTTTTTAAAAAACTTGACAAGCTGTAATTATTTCTTCTGTTGGTAGATAATTTTGCTCGTTTTAAGTGATATATCCCTTAAATTAGAACTTTTTTCTTGTTTTTGAAAACCTAGTTTTTGCAGTGTGCCACTCAGAATATCTGAATATTAGAAAGTAAAGTGTATAAACAAGCTAATTAGCCAATTACGCTAACCTACTAGTATCATTTAGCTTGCGTCACACGCTGAACTGTAGATTTAAAGCTGTACGGCCTGTCAAATTTCACAAAACTAACAACATTTAATTTCTAAAAATTCTAAATGTAGGTTTATTTTTAAAACATGCTGCAAAACTACAGCTCATTTTTTAATGAAGAGAGCCTATTTACTGGGGGAGATTCCATAACAAATATTTTATTTTTAAAGCTATCTGTAGGAGGAAATGCATGTGCACATGCATGAGGTTTTGAAATTACCAGACGTTACGTTTAACCTTGCGTGATGCGTGTACATGGGGAGTGCACGCTAACATTGTTAAGACGTCTTGTAAATCACTTCAGGAGGTGTTTTGTAGTTTCAAAAACAGTGTTTTTAGATTTAGAAGTGTTTGTTTCTTGTTAACGTTTATCAAATATATGAGAAACAAATTTACACAGAAATAAGCTGTTTTTGAGTGTTTTTCGCCACACTAAATTATTTTGTACAAGCAAGCACCCAGCAGATGTCACTGTGCTTCTCTACTGTGATTGGCCAGCGCCGTGTGCTGTCCCGGAATCTCTCGTGTAAGTTGGGCGACGCCCCACGTGATCTATGACATCACCATGGTCACTACCGCAGACTATTTCTTGCTATCTAACGTAGTTCAAGGCCACCTGTTTGTTTGAAACTATTTATTAATTTCTTTTCCAGACAACACAAATTTTTATCATATTGTCAATGCCATATTATGAATCCCCTATTTAAAAGCTAAAAAAATAAAATTATAGTAGTAGCAAAGAAAATTTTTTAGGAATTAAATCTTAAAAATTTGAAAGGCTGTACACTTTTAAATGTGCCACTGCAATGGAAGCGAGGCAGGCAGACAAGTGGATCAACTAGAAATGGTATGGCCCACTTTCAGTGTCTGAAACTGTTTCAGTTTCTTATAGGTATGCATGTAGGAAATATGTTATTGTAATAGCTACAGTTAATCCTCTGGGGTCCAAGGGCATTTTTTTGGACAGTTCACTCACCTGGCATAAATGTTTTATTATTGCTGTTAACAGCTCTCCCTGCATCCCACAATCAAGTTTTATGTCTCTTTTTTTCAGGACAACCTGTCCTTTCAGAATATATATGTTTTTGTTGTGTTTTATAAGTGTAATAAAGGTTTACAATCAAAAATAAGAAAGGAAAAAAATAAAGCGAAAAATAATTTTCCAAACACATTTATTCAAAACACACAGCAAACTATATTAAACAACTGTTTTGACACTTTATAAAGGTAATCTGAGGTCTTGTGTGAAAGACTGTACAACAAAAAGGTTCAAACAATAAACGCAAATGCACATTTTGAACAATATATACAAAATGGTCTATGCATTTTGTTTGTCTCTGCATTTTGTTTGTGGTTTATGCTGAGAAAGCAACAGAGTTATCCAGTAACACATGCAAACTAATGGAGCAATCCTGATAGTTACACACTCTTTGTTTGAGCAGGTGAGCTTGTCATCAGAGGCTCTCCGTGTGCTCCTGCTTTCACTGATCGCTGTGCGTAATGGCGCAGGGCACACTGCGTATGTACTAATAGCATGTACTCATTGGAGCACCCAGTGGGCTATTCAAATGGGCCAACTAGTAACATATCACTCCTGAAAACGATCTTTGGCTTTTCATGTGAGGTAAATCTGCCCTACGATTGGATTTTGGAAAAAACCATGTGACGTGAACCAATTCCGATTGGACACTCACATTGCGCACGTCATCACACAGCTTCTATGAGGAGTACAAAGATGGCTGATGGCTGGCTCGACAGTCCGCGAAGTTAACTTTTCAGCAATCTATTCTATCTCATATTAAAAAGTTATTTATAATGTAGTAAAGATTGGTCTTAGCCGTTGTATACGATGGCGTCGGCCCCAGAGGGTTAACCTACCCAAACTACTGTTTTACCTCTTTTTTGGGGAAAGGGGGGGCAGACCCCCCTGTAATTAGCACTATGGATGGGGGATCAAGCTGCTACACTGATGTAGGATGATGGGATTTATTAGTCACAGCTTCACAGTTCATCTCATAAATCAATAGATAAAACACCTGTTATTGAAACAAAGAATGCAATTTTTCCCCTAAAAAGTTCACAGATGATTTCATGCACAGGCAAGTTTGCCCGAATCATTCATTGCTTGCTTTTACTGTTTTCTTTGTCTCAGTGCGCATTTGTGTTTCTATTTTCAGTGAAGGTGCATTAAACTGTGATCTTGTGGGGCTTTTTGTAAAGCCTGTTGAAACCTGCAGCTCTCTGTAAAGTTCGCAGCTCGTGTGTGATGTCAAACGGTTCCAGCTCAAACCTCATAAACTAGCTTGGTGGCAAGGTGCAAAGGTCGGGAATTGTCTCTTAACCACTGCAGTGCGGCCCTGAAGGTGTTTATAAGGCACGCCCGCCTCCAGGCTACAGCTGGGAAAGGCTGGCACGTCACCATGGCAACAAAACTCCTGAAGTGACTCAGGCGTCCGTGTGCCACTGAGTTCTGAAAGGATTTGCCTCTGCCAGCCCGAGGCTACGCAACATCAACAGATGAAATCTTTAGCTACTCAAAGTGAATTACAATTATTCTGCAGACTTGAATATACTGAACACACAATATCAAAACAAAGTAGCTACAAGTTGATGACTAAAAATATATCAGGTCCGGCTAATGTGGTGAATTAGCATCCAAAAATCTTAGGTTTCTTGTTTACCTTTCACTACATCAGTGGATGTTCCATACTTTCTTCTGCTTGGCACCCACTGCTAAATATTGCTAGCATGAGCCGTGTCATTAGCTTGACTACATTTGTTTCAGACTTCAAGGTGTATATATATATATATATATATATATATATATATATATATATATATATATATATATATATATATATGTGTGTGTGTGTGTGTGTGTGTGTGTGTGTGTGTGTGTGTGTGTGTGTGTGTGTAAACAAAGTGGACAGTTGTATTTCCAAGTTGTTTTTTTGTTTTTCTAACTTTGATCTTCAAAGGAAACCAATTTTGTTGTTACCATTAGCGTATCCTCTGCTGAGATGACAGTCACAGAGGATAAGCTAATGCTAATAACTAAAAAAAAAACAATAATAACAAAAAATAATTCATAATATGGTAATGCTAAAAAACTGGAGCACTTATATAGGTTCAGTTTCCTTATACTCAGATACCTCAAACCGAGGTTACAGTTGAACTTCTTGAACATTTAACTTCTGAACAAACTTACGAGCATCACTTATTCTCGAGGTCGGGCATTACCCGAGTGCCCTCTAGGGGTCATTTTTTTATTGGTGAAAAAGCCCATCTCAGTTCAAATACATGTAATTTGGTCACTTTTCAAAGGGTTCAGACTCGTCAATAAAGTCAATTTAATGTACAACAGTTCATTTCAGGTCAGCTTGGTGTATAAATCTCACCGTTCCAGACAGTGATAACCGCCAGCTGGCTGTTAGAAGCAAGTTAGAGACAAAACCAAACTGGCTGGTTTCAGTAGAACAGCCTATAGCCTGAGCATGTTTTCACCATGTGGCCAATCACAGAAGTATGAATTCTTGCTTTCCTCAAGAATAGTTTTCTGATGATTTTGTTAGTAATATCTTGCTGTCTAAATCCTGTGAATTGGAATCTTGGAAGTATGCTAAATGCTAAAAATGTAGCACTCATGGGTTTGGTTTTCTTTCACCTGAATACCTCAAAACTCAGGTTAAACTTGAAGTATCTTGAACATTTAAGTTTTGAATAAGTTTGTGAGTATCACTTATAGTTTTCCGATGATTAAGTTAGTAATGTCTTGCTGTGTAAATCCAATGAATTGGAACAATTCTATAGTTCTCTGTAGCATCAGAGAACTTTCTGTAATCTCTTGTGAGCTTCCCTCACTAATCTGCTTCAACTACTGAAATGTTTTTGAAGTGAGCTCTACACAGAATTGACTGTGTCTACAATGGTGAGCACATTTATAGTCAATGTTCAACAAACTGGAGCCTTGGAAGCGTCCCATGGCGAATGTCACATTCTTCTCTGCAAGACTGTTCCAGTGCACCACATATTAAACAATGGAAGAGACACACATCACATATGTTTTGCTGGAATAATGTCCACTCAGATTTGGACTACCATTGGGATTAGTGATGAAACATCTTGAAGACTATACAAGCTACCCAGTTGTTTTTGACTAAACGTCCAGGTAGAGATACTAACAGCACACGTCTGTCTTTTATAGATTCCCAACAAGACATAATGAATTATAACCCAAGAAGGACATTTATTTAACACTATGATCTAAATGATCTCGTTCAACTTGGCCAATCGTGCAGTTCCTTACCTTCCACACAATGCTCCACATCTTCCAGGTTACGCAGAGTAATCCTCATCAGACTGGAGTTGAGCATGAGTTCGTTCTTGTGTTCTGGCCCCATGTACATTGAAGCAGGGTTCACGAAGAATATGCGAGTGTCACCTGTGGATACCTGGTTATCGCAGATCCCAGGGTTACCAAAACCTCCAATCATCACCTTGTTGCCACCGTCCAAGAGAATGTCATTGCTGACGACAGCCTTCCCTTTCAAATAGCGCCACACTCTGACCTGCAATTGAACAACACGGGAAATACGGCACATACTTTAGCATTTATTCAAAAACAAAACAAGCAAAACAGCAAGTCAGATGTTATGTATTAGTCACATGACCTATGACACTGGGCCAACCTGAAACGTCAAACTTCAGGTCATAACTATTTAAATGGCATCACTGACAATGTGAGTCCAAATGGCGATTTTTTTTTTTGTATGTGCAAAACACCAGAATTGGAGCGTTAAGGCCTTTGAAAATATTGTAGCTTTACATGCACTCAGGCAACTGCATCAGAGGCTGTCCGCTGTGCAATCCTGGGAAAGCAAAAGATTCTGCTATTAGCTGTCGCGTTTCATATTGGCAGCAGGCGACAGTTTCTGCTGTCAGAACAAGAGCTGTGCATCTCTGATCTTCTCTGTTCATTCATCAGGAGCCAGAAAGCAAACTGTTACTGAGGAAAAGAGCAGCAAGCGACATGACCAAACGCAGGTTATTTATTTGGAAAAACTACAGAGCGGTCAACCATGAGTCTCTCTACGACGGCGCAAAGGTTTGTTTCTGCATGGCCATGGAAGCAGGAAAGAAGAAGGCAGCTATAGCGTGGAACAGCAGGACCACACTGTGGTATTATGTGGTCGATTAGACAGGGACATAATTTTCCTGTGACATGACAGGATCTGACATTTAGGTTTGGACCCAGCCCATCACACAGGTTTCACGTGCAACATATAGTAAATGTAATACCTATACTAGCTCTCAAATTTCCCCAATATTTTGTTTAGAGATAATCCTTGGATCAGGCAAAAGCTGATCAATAATGTTTCCTTTTATCTATGTTGCCTTATGATGTCACAGAGGAGTGATGGAATAAAAGTCTCACTTGTTACCATAATAGTGATGGGCCATTATTGCAGTGGTAGAGGTACGCACTCCCTGAGTAAAATATTAGCAATGCAGCTTTCACCATATGGATTTTTAAAAACAAAACACTAAGCATGGCATTTGGCCCCGCTCGTATGCTAGGGCTCCTCCACATATAAGATTGAAGCCGACTGGCTCACAGAGGAATTGCATGCCACTCCTTAAAAATCGGAGCCACCTCAAACGCCTTGTATAGCTGTCGCCACAACCATTTGCGCACACAAGTGGCTGAAAGACAGCGAATACCCTGCAGCAAGTGCCCATTCAACCCCTCTCTTGGCAGGTGTCTGCCAAATTCCAGGTGCCAAACATGAACATCTAACACCACTCGCCTGGCACTTAGAAAAGACGTGGCTATTTGCGCTCCCGGCATGATAGTAGACAGCAGGCGACCACATTCAAGCTGTCTGTGAAAAGTGACTAAGTGCCACATGAGTTTGGCGTAACCGAGCAACACACATGTGGCGTGCCAGAGTGTTGACTCCCCCTCAACACGTGGTGTGTGGGGCGGGGGGCCGCACTTGCATGAAATGCTGATATGTATGTACAGACATGACTACATGGGGACCAGCCAGCCACGTCTGAGCGTGCACACCACTCAAGGCACCTCTCAGCTGATTGCTGCCCAGCCACACACTGACAGCTGGAAATGATCGCTCAGTGCACACGAGGTGTTACATTAAAAAGACAGAGACCTGCAACTCAACAGGAGGAATTAAATATTATAAATTGAGGTGTTGTTTTATGGAGAGTTGTGACCGTGCGTCCCTCCCGACAGCAGGTGGAATGTTTCACGGTTCCCCATTTTGTTTTTAGTTTGCGGATTTTGTTCCGGTTTGTGTGTCTTTCGTGTTATGTGTGAAAGGGCCGTTAAGTTGGTGTATGGTTTGATAGGAGAGGTGATAATGAAGTGTAGGAATTATTTCTACAGCAAAAAACTGGTGCTTTAAAGATGGTACACGGTGCATTTGTACCGTGAAAGATATCCACTTTACAATTGGTACATGGTGTATTGAGCCCAATTTTCAAAAGGATACTTCCTCTACCCTCCCCACTGCACTACCAAAAAAAAAAAAAAAAAAACTGTTTCTATCAGGCAAGGCATTCTTTAGTAACTGAACGGAAACGAAAATCAAGATGGCACTTGCGGCCATAGTAGATAAGCCCCATTTTTAAAAGGAGCCCTCCTCTAGCTTCTTCAAATTCACCAACAATAAATGGTTTCAGTCAGACAAGGTGTTTTTTAGCTATTGCGTGGAAACAGAAATCGAGATGCCGTCCATAGCGGACATATTGGATAACTGAAAGGAACCTTCCTCTAGCTTCTTCAGATACACCACTGAGAAACAGTTGCAAACTGACAAGGCATTATTTAGTTATTGTGCAGAAATTAAACGTTTATAGATGGACAGCTGGATGTGATACACCCCCCCCCCAACCCAAAATAAAAAAGGCTCAAACATTAAATATGACCTTTGAGCACATCCCCTGAAGATGTTGTGGTTTCACCTGCATTTGCTGATTTGTTTTTATGGACCAATTTTTCTAAAACTTAGTGGCTAGATTGGAACTGGGCCCGGAAAAAAAAACCACTTCTTTTTTTTTCCTCAAAGTATTGAGCAAGGGGTGTGAATACTTAAGTACATGTGATTTCTTAGTCTTTTTTATTGTTATTAATATTTTTAATAAATTTGCAAAAGTTAAAAAAAACTTTTTTCAGGTTGTCATTATGGGGTGTTGTGAGTAGAATTTTGAAGGGAAAAATTAATGTACTCCATTTTGGAATAAGGCTGTAACATAACAAAATGAGATTGGCTATTTTTGACAATTTCTTATTAACTAAGCTAGAGGGTGCTATGTGAGCACATACCGCCACTAAGACCCAAATGGACTACATTTATATAGCGCTTTTCCATCTGCATCAGACGCTCAAAGCACTTTACAATAATGCCTCACATTCACCCCGATGTGAGGCTGCTGCCATGCAAGGCATCCACTACACACCAGGAGCAACTAGGGGATTAAGGACCTTGCCCAAGGGCCCTTAATGATTTTCCAGTCAGGCTGGGATTTGAACTCAGGATCCTCTGGTCTCAAGCCCAACGCTTAACCACTAGACTATCACCTCCCCAAACCCAACAGTCCTCATTTTTTTTCTGTCATTAACCACGTTAAAATGCAGGTATATAGGAGGGGCTGTTTTGTCCATATTCCCAAGTCCTGATCTTCATTAAAAACAGTTCGTGTGCTCTTGTAATATCCTGCAAACTAACAAAAAAGGCTGAGGCTCTTATCCTCTTGGTCAGGTCAGGTCAGGTCAGGGAGCATGAGCTGGTGTCACATGTTGCACCACCTTGGATCCTGCATGGCTGCCACCCAGACAGATAATCATTGTACATCTCAACCTCTAGAAGGAAACCATCCATCTGCAACATCTGTCTCCTTGGCCTACTCCAGATGCTGGGGTCCTCAACACTGCGTGCTGGATGATGTCCAGAGAATTGAACTGATGTGATACAATAAGCTGATGGTCCCCCATAGTGGAAGTGATTCTCCTCCTCTGAGTCTCCATCCTCTTGCTGAAGGTAACAATCCTGCATATGACTGAAAGTCCAGATTGTAGGTTGGAGCTAATATGACCTATTGCTCCTGGTGAAGGAATACTACAATCTACCGAGTGGCCCTCTAGTCAAATACTACCAAAATTCATTTTGCATAATGTGCTGATTTTATTGTAGTACTTTTGGTTACTTTTCAAAGTTGAGAGGAAGAGAAACCCCTTTTAGATCGCCAAAAGAAAAAACTAAAACGTTATGTTGACAGAAATTTGTTTGCATAAAAGCAGCTGTAAATAACAGGTCAGGTCTGAAAACATGTACCGCATTAACCGCAGTACAGCACCGCCTTAAGTCCCGGATGCCAACCACGCAGGCAGACAACCACTCCATCCCCACCTCTGGAAAGTAACCCTGTATCTGCCACAGCCAGCTGAAACAAGGGCATCTTCTTGACTTTTCCAAACCATTGTGATCCTCAACACTGAGGCACCGGCTGTGTGTTGGATCGTTGGTTCACACCCACAGAAACGCACCACATGACAAAAAAGTCGCAGTTGACGCTCCCTGACAATGCAGATATAATGCACACCTCATCTTTATGACTGAGAAGCTGAAACTGACATCAGACCACATGATGAGTTAAGCGTGAGACACTGACTGAATTGAACTGATGATTAATTTTGATTCAAGCTGCAACATTTAACACTGATTATAAAATTAATTGCCAACTATTTTGATAATTGATTTTTTTAAATACCCAAATTCTCCCATTTAAGTTCTTTAAATTTGGGTATTTCCTAGTTTATTTCTTACTTTCTTTACTCCTTTCTGCCAATAAATTGAATATCTTTGGGTTTTGGACAAAACAAGACATTTGGAGATGTCACACTGACATTTTTCCACTAATTTCTGAGATTTTAAGTTTCCAGTCAAATAAGTGATTGAGAAAATAATTGAGATTAATCAATCCTAAAAAAAAATAAATAAACACATAAAACAGACAGGTGCAGCCCCAATTCTGATTACAAAAAATACAGATTCCAGTTTGGTGTGGAATTTGCCCCCCCACACACACAGTAATATCCTCTGTAGTCTTCGATGATGATTTTATTACAGATCTTTCATCTCAAAAAGGAAACATACTCATACTGTAAAGGTAATTAAAACTTTTACACTGAGTTTAAGGTTTATCGGTTAGAACAATACAAACAAATACGTACATAAATCCTGGACTACACTGCCAGCTTTTGATCTAATGACGTGTTTTGACATTTTAAGTAATTCTCAATATGATCAAAAATAAGGTGACGAGCTGCAGCCACGAGGAGCCACAGTGCAGCAGATAACAGAATATTTACAAAGGAATCTTTCAAATGGTGAAATAAGCACCAGATTCGACACAAATATTCTTAGACATTACTCTTTTGAAAAAAAAAGATTGGCGACAACAAGAATGGTGGTAAAGGTCAATTTCAGTTTATTCAGGGGTCAAAAGTTAAAGTTGCTCCAATTTTGGTAAAAAGTGGTGAAAATTATTGGTTGAGCTAATAGGATTAATAAATGGAACAGTTTTGACTGTGTTGAATGTTTGGTCTCCAAAGTCCAACAATGTTGACGTCCATTGGATTCTCTGACATGTGACATATTTTACCCCATAACATGAAAACTAAGCATGACGCATGGTGCAAACTATTCCTTTTTAAATTCCTATTAACTCAACCAATAACTTGCATGACTTTTTACCAAAATTAGAGCAACTTTAACTTTTGGGGCCCTGTACAAACTGAAGTCACCATTCTTGGGTGTGTATGTATGTATATATATATATATATTTATAGATACATATTCTATTTCTACCTCATTTCTTATGTCTTGTACTGTCACAAGTATTATTACGCTTATCCTTGCACATGCTGTTCGATGAACATTTTCCTCTACTTGCACCCTTGTGTGTTTTCTTAAGAGCTGAAGTAACATGTGAATTTCTCCTCTGTGAGATCAATAAAGTTTATCTGTCTATCTTGCTGTTGGTTCATTGTGAGGTCACCCACCTGCAAACTCACCCCAGGTGAAGTCACCCCACTCCAGTAAAACGATATTTCAATTCTGATATGCTCATGTAATAAATTATTTATACACACCAGTGGTGCTGGTAATTAAATGACCCCCTACTTGGCTGTCTATTGAAATTTCAAGTGGCCAATACGTTTTTTTTTTTTCAAGTGTAATGTCTAAGGATGTGTGCCAATTTTGGTGCTTGTTTCCAGAAATGACCGATCGTTACAGTGATCTGCTCCACGTGTCGCGCACCTGCGCCAACACGTTTGGAGATGACTGATTACACAGTGGGTAGGAGGAAAGAAGCGGACTAACAGAATTTTTAAAGGCAGACCGGACAGTCTGCGCGTGCGTGTGTTTGTGGTGTGTGTGTGGATGACAGAGTTGAGCGCGAGCGGTTCCACGGAGCGCGTTTGGCGCACTGAGCAGGTGTCTATGGGCCGGAGACTTCTTGTCTTACCTTGCAGGAGTAGGTGTTATGCACCGGATCCACGTTAATGATCTCGTCCACGGTGCCGGTCAGAACTACGTTGGCCTCCTCTTCTCTTTCCTCCAAGTCTTTCTCCGGACAACTTGCGGCGCAGCGTCGCCGGAGCGCAGCGAGCAGGAGCAGCTCCAGGAGCAGCAGCGCTCCGAGTCTCCGTTGGGATCCCATCAACCAAAAAGTTAACCAGAATCCAAAAAAAAAAAAAAAAAAAAAAAACACGACCTCCTGGAGCGTCCAAACTGTGCACCACAAACTTCCCCGCGGATTGTCCGTTTCACAGCGGAGCTCCCCGCATCCACAGCCCGGGATCCAAGTCCTGTGTGCCGCCGCGAGAGAAGCCAGGAAAGAGGAGGAAGAGGAGGAGGAAGGGGCAGGGAGCTCTCTCAGGAATGTGGCTGCACTTCTCTCCCCCTCTCCTGTAACCTCTCACGCACGCTTTTTCACAGCGACGCTCTCCTTTGATTTGCATGTAATTTGAATTGCTGATCCCAACAAGTGCGGGTGCAGAAAGTGGAGTCCAACGACGCCCCCTGTCGGACACACAGCGCTTGTACCTGTGATGACCCCCGGGCATAATTTTAATCGGAAAAAAGTTTCCTACCATGAATTTGTCAATCTATTTGTCCTGCATTTGTTTATAGAATTTTGCAAGGAACGGTCAGTCTGTGTGGCAAGTATAATCCAAACTTGTGCGGGGTCCCTTATGACCCTCCCCCCAGCAAGATCTATGAGATTTTTGACATTATAGCTTCAGATGGTATTGTAATTTGCCAACTCTAATCATTATATTTTACTGTTTTGCAGGGAAGCCAACAGACCAGGAACTACAAGATTTACAGCTGCACAAATCAAATCAAATCAATTTTATTTATATAGCACCGAATCACAACAAACAGTTGCCCCAAGGTGCTTTATATTGTAAGGCAAGGCCATACAGTAATTACAGAAAAACCCCAACGGTCAAAACGACCCCCTGTGAGTGGAAGGACAGTGGGAAGGAAAAACTCCCTTTTAACAGGAAGAAACCTCCAGCAGAACCAGGCTCGCGGAGGGGCAGTCTTCTGCTGGGACTGGTTGGGGCTGAGGGGAGAGAATCAGGAAAAAGACATGCTGTGGAGGGGAGCAGAGATCAATCACTAATGATTAAATGCAGAGTGGTGCATACAGAGCAAAAAGAGAAAGAAACACTCAGTGCATCATGGGAACCCCCCAGCAGTCTAAGTCTATAGCAGCATAACTAAGGAATGCTTCAGGGTCACCTGATCCAGCCCTAACTATAAGCTTTAGCAAAAAGGAAAGTTTTAAGCCTAATCTTAAAAGTAGAGAGGGTGTCTGTCTCCCTGATCTGAATTGGGAGCTGGTTCCACAGGAGAGGAGCCTGAAAGCTGAAGGCTCTGCCTCCCATTCTACTCTTACAAACCCTAGGAACTACAAGTAAGCCTGCAGTCTGAGAGTGAAGCACTCTATTGGGGTGATATGGTACTATGAGGTCCCTAAGATAAGATGGGACCTGACTATTCAAAACCTTATAAGTAAGAAGAAGAATTTTAAATTCTATTCTGGAATTAACAGGAAGCCAATGAAGAGAGGCCAATATGGGTGAGATATGCTCTCTCCTTCTAGTCCCCGTCAGTACTCTAGCTGCAGCATTTTGAATTAACTGAAGGCTTTTCAGGGAACTTTTAGGACAACCTGATAATAATGAATTACAATAGTCCAGCCTAGAGGAAATAAATGCATGAATTAGTTTTTCGGCATCACTCTGAGACAAGACCTTTCTAATTTTAGAGATATTGCACAAATGCAAAAAAGCAGTCCTACATATTTGCTTAATATGTGCATTGAAGGACGTATCCTTCAATGCGCATATTACTGTACAAACACTGAGACTGATTCTTGCTGCCCAGAATGAGGATGAAAATGGCTCATGATTGTCACAAAGGATGACTGATGTGTCCATTGAGATTTGTGTTAAAGTAATGTCATATTTTCTAGTCACCAGTTCTTCTATATTTGATGCTGTAATTATCCTACCACATTAGTCGTTAAAATTGCTTCGTCACTTGAGGGTTAAAGCTGTTCAGCCTTTGGGTTTTTTAAGATCTAAGTCATAAAAAGAATTTTATTTGGCATCACTATAATTTTATTCCATAACATTTAAATATAAGGGATTCATAATACGACATTGCCAGTGTCATCAAAATTTGCACTATTTGTAAACAATTTAGAATTTTGACCCCTGATGGGTCAAAGTTCAAGAGATAAGATGCCATGAACTTTGTTTTAACGGGATTGTACATGCATATTTTCTTAACAAGCTCGTGTATGTCATGTGTGTTAAAGTTTGTAGCCAAAAAGACACTCAGGGGTTGCATCCAAAAATAACCATCATTTCAGGTATATAAGAAAAAGTGCAATGTTTAGAAATGATAAGTGTTTATAACCACTTGCAGCAGCATGATGGCTTAATGCTTAGCACTGTTTCCCCACAGCAAGAAGGTCATGGGATCTCTTCCCACCTGTGGCCTTTCTGTGTGGAGATGGTATGTTCTCCCCGTGTTTGCATGGTTTCCCTCCAGGTGCTCCGGACATGCTAGGTTAGGAGAATTGGAACCTTTAAATTGACAGTAGATGTGTGGGTGTGAATGTGTTGTCTGTTTTTTATGGCTCTGGTGTCCTTTCCAGGCTGTACCCCGCCTCACACCCTATGACTGCTGGGATAGATTCCAGCCTGCCATGACCCTTAATTGGAGTAAGCAGGCGTAGAAAATAGATGGCTAACCACGTGCAACAATGGAGCTTTGAAATGAACCCTTCTTATGTACATGGGCCAGACCCCCTTGATGGAAGCTGACATGAGGTGCCCCAACCTCTGACTGTTAAAAATGAAGCCACCCAGAAGAAGAAAATGTTGCAGTTCCTTGAATGGCCACTTGAGACTGGATACAAAAGAGAGCAAATTCCCATTGAATCCATGTTAAAATGTCCAACTTTAGAGGAGAAATGAATGCATTAACAGCCTGGTACAAAAAAAAAAAAAAAAAAAAAAAAAAAAAGCTTTGGTGTCTATAACTAGTTTCCCCCTCCATGACAACTGCACAAAGATGATTTTTTTAAAAATAACTCATAAGTTAAAAATGTTTTAGGCCATAAATACATGATGCATAATTAGGCGAATGGTCACAGATAGTGTGTGCCACTGAGCTGCATTAATGTTTACACTATCAAAGACTGCTCGCTGCTTTTTCCCGTCACCAACAAGAAGACAGATAACTTATTTTTAAAAGCTGAAAGTCCTTTCTGCAGCTATTTTACTGGCATCACAGCGCTCGAATTATTCATGATCAGCATTCACAAGAACCATCCATCGTGTCTTCAGTATTCTGCTCATGACGAAAATAAATCCCATGATCCACAAAGGCAAAATAATAATAAAAATGTTAAATTACACTGTTAACAACAACAGGTCATTAATTACGAATGTCTGAGGTTAGAGAGGCTGGGCTATCACATCACTGTTTTAGAAAAGTTCTGTAAGTTCAGTGTCTTGTGCTGACGTAACCAAGACCGACCCAAACCTGACTATTATTTCAAAATATTTGTCCAACCCCAGCCCAATCCGCCGGGTTCCACTGGATGGGGTCGAGGTATTTGCACTCTAACTTACACTGCCTTTCATATTTTGCAGTGTAGCGTCCCGGCTGAATGACGGTCAGAATCTTTAACTGATGCTTCAGGGTGGTTATTTTCACACTTGAAGCTTGAACACACCGTAAGAGCTATAAAAGACAAAAAGATAAATAAAAATATAAGTATCCTCTTTCACTGCAATAAACCTTCACCCAAATTAAATTCTGTATTTTTTATCTGTTATAGAAAAATCACTTTTGAGCCTATTTTAACCTAAAGTCAACCTATGTTTTAAAGCTAATTTAAAACACACAAATAATCTCTTGCATTCAAAATCTATGAAGTGATTCCTTTAACCTGAACCAGTAAGATGGTAATTAGCATTTCTGACACACTGACGACAAAACTTCAGAAACTTCTCGTTTTTGGTGAGATGCCTTTCAAAATAAAAGCATCAAATCTAATGACTTGTTATAACTGAATAAATAACCTGGCCTTAAAGAACGCTGAGAAAAAAAAAAATGAATTAACATGAAAAACAACACATTTTAGAAATGGTCTGTTATGCAAAAGGTCATTTACATGTAGCACAGCCATAAGACTGAAGAAAAAAAAAGAAGAGGATCTATCAACAGGGGAGGTTAGTCTGCAAAATATGGTCTGTTGGTTGCGAGTGCAGACTACCAAGTTTAAGAAGCCTCATTTTGGTTCATGCATATTGAAAACCACAAGAGAAGGTAAGGGAGCATTAATCCCCGTCACCAAAGAAGTGAAAATGTGACGGCAAATAAAATCAGGACAGACAAGGACATAATGCAGTTCCAAACCTCACCACTAGATGACACTAAATCATGCACACTACAGCTTTAAATTGGTGTCACCAACCTTGCTCCAGGAGATCATCTGCCCTCCATGTCCTCCTCGAGCTGCAACCACAGTTTATTGGACAAGTCTGCTGTTTCCTTGCTTTGATTGGCTGAGGACACCTGGTTTAGGTAATTAGCAGTGGGAACCCGAGGGATAATTAGAGAACGTGCAGAGCAGGTGATCCCCAGGAGCAGAGTTCATGACCCCGGCTGTAGAAGGAAACTGACTGATGTTTTATTGTTTTGTGGGTTTTTTTGTTAACAAAACATAAAGTATATTACGAACAAAGTGTCCCAGCCTGCCATAGTTATACTGGGAATCCCTTAAGAGTATCACACAGTGACCCTGATTCAAAACCAATTCTTTGTGAAGTTACAATTATTTCTCTAGAGAATTTGTTAAAGAAGGTTATGAGCGCCATGTGTACAACTTTTTTTTATTTTTTTATCCATTGCCATGTTGGCTTGTTAAATGTCTCTGTTCAGTATTAGACTCTGTGTTGAAAGCTGTTGACTTATTGGTCACTACTTCAGTTGTTACTGCTTGTTCTAAAGTTGCCGTGGGATACTGGCAAATTATAGGCATGTTTAGAATTTATTGTTTTCACTGAAAAATCTTGAGAAAGTGGTCTCTAATCAAATTCTTCAGGAGACTCCAGTGAGGAGTACTGCTTACCATCCATCAGGTGGCAGTTCAGCAAGCAGGTCAAGAGGATATTGCATAAGCAAAACCGAATTGCTTTTTTCTAGGGGCATCAAATCTCACCAAATTGTAACAGGTAAATCCCCATTATGTGCCCTTTTAATGTGCAGACATAAAAAAAGAAAGCATAAATTGTTTTTGAGTTATCGTGTTAACAAACTGGAGGTAGGCAGGCTCATTAACCTACAGTATCTTCACTCATTCATTACATTTTACACAGTACAATCTTCAACTTTTCCAATTGCTATGAATACAGAAAACAAATTTTGTACGTACGTTGCGTTTTAAGGGTATAACATAACTGTGACTGCGTCTTATGATATGTAACATTCAACAAACATTTTACAAATGGCAAAATCTCCATGTCAAATATTTTATATCGTCATATTCAAATGTATTTGATTTGTTTGTCTGTTTTATGTGGATATCTTAAAAAAAAAGGAATGATGAAAGATTTAAAAGAAAATTTCTTGCTCAGGTCAATTCAAATGATATTTTAAGATGGATGTAGATTCAGATTCTAGAGGAGGTAGCGGCGTGGATAAGGAGCTGGCCTGCCAATATGTAGACATGGGTTTGAATCTCACTCATGCTACATGTCTGTGTCCTTGGAAAAGACACTTAATCTGCATTGTGCCAGTCCAAAAGCTGTACTGTGGTCCAGCCTCACCTGGGGAAGTAACCTGCACTGGACTGGTGTCCCACCCAGCAGGTGTTGTAGACTCTCATCTGCTTGATGCTACGAAATCCAGAGATAAGCAAATACAGGACTTCTAGATTAAGATGCAGATCTAGAATCATACAAGCAGAGTTTTGTAATTACTCCTGTGTGTCAAAGTAACTTCAAAGACAACGGGAGGTTTTTAGGCGGTGCTGATATTTTTGCAGGGGAACAATGGTCCACGTTTTTCAGGTCCTGATGCTGCCTGTCTTGCTGTTTGTTTGTAAGAGTGACCGAAGGTGACGACTGGATGTTTATGTTACTAGCTGTGTTTCAAGGATCACTGGATACCGCTAGAATGACTTTGTATCAAGTGAGTGGTTACAAAGAGAGACTAGGATGAGGAGAATCACTTGCATTGTGAGGGAGTGTCAGCTGCGACTGTAACTCTCTTCATGACCACAGACGTAGGTTCTTTCAAACAGGCATTTATTGCTGGAGCAATCTTGTGAAGCATCATCATCATTCTCATCTTGGTTAACACCATGCACCAAACGCCTGACTCCTTACACCATACACCGTAAGAACTGAAGGAGTATATACACAGTGCAAATACGGCGCATCCAGAAAGTATTCACAGCACCTCACTTTTTCCACATTTTATGTTGCAGCCTTATTCCAAAATGGAGTGAATTCATTTTTTACCTCACAATTCTACTCACAATACTCAATGTGCATTGAGGGTGGTACTATTTTGAAAAAGTAAATTTTGCAGTGTATTACCCCCTTAAAAATATGTGGACAGTTGACCAAATGATCTAATCTAACCCCCTGTACACACACCCCTGAAGTCAAAAACCCCTTCAAACATGCATTTGCTACTCCAAAATGCTGCCTGGCAATGACACAGAGCCTGAAAATAAAAGGTTAGGGTTAGGGTGAATAAATAAAATACAATAAAGAAAGCTATTTTAGTTGCATTTTCCTTCATCACACACAAAAACAATATCACAGGAACATTGTAGATATTGTGAGGTTTGAATAATGTGAGCATTTATGTCCATAACGGTCAGGGTTGGTTTTAGCACAAATATTTTTAAATACCTCCTTAAAAATATGGGGACGGTTATTATGAACAAGAAAATGCAAATCATTGATGAAATGATCTAGTCTAACTCCCCCTTGAAGTCAAAACCCCCCAAATCATGCATTTTTCACTCCAAAATGCTGCCTGGCAATGGTAGGACGTCTCTACCTGGAGGATCGGTATGCTCAAGATACCTCGCTTTCTCTCCTGAAATCAAGTGACCTCTTTCACCTCATGAAGGACCACAAGAAGTTCCCCATGAACTATGACCGACATGTTCAGAAATGGACCATTATCAGACTTGGTCTATTCAATGGGAGTGCTGGTTTGCACCTCAAATGAGACTGACTGAGGCCCTTTTGATTGAGATACAATGCAAAATGTACACAAAAATGGGCTTTTCAATATTAAATTCAAATGTCCACAAAATCCACAATCCGGATCAGATCTGGATCAAACTTTGTCAGGTGATAGTGAGTGCTAGTCTGCACCTCACTTTCAAATATGAGAGTGATTGGGGCACGTTTGTTTAAGATATAATGTAAACTATATATTAAATGGGGTATTCAATGTTAAATATATAAATGGCCACAAAATCTGTAATCTGGATCAGATCTGGTTCAAACTTTGTCAGTCGATAAAGGATACCGTCCTACATAACGCTTTCAAATATTAAATAAATTAGATTTTTTTTTTAACAGAGATATGAATTTTTGAAAATTTGTTCAGGGTTAAAGGATAGAGATTTTTCCAACATTTTTCCTGACTTTGATCTTTGTCCTATGACCTGGAAAATTTAGTCAGTTCTTGCCTATCAGGATATGAATCCTCTGTAAAAATTCCATAACGATATGTGAAAATTTGTGGTTTCAGGCCGTTCACAAACAAACAAACAGGGCGAAAGCATAACCTCTGTCCAACTTCGTTGGCGGAGGTAAATATTCAGCTGACAAATGGACAGTTTGTTTCTAGTTTATCATGGAAAATATTCCTGTACGTGAAACTGTACTTTTTCTGTATGAAAGAAGTTCAACCTGTTTTTAATTTGTCAGGCTGTGAAATTCTTCCTCCTCCTCCTCAATTCTCTTTGACAGTTCATTAGTCACTGTGGAGCCATCTGTCATACGACTGGCACTGCACCATATGTATCACATCATGTCTAACTTAGAAATACAGTATGTTTGTTATTGTTATATATCAGGGTGGTATTGGGGTCAAATCTGTGGATTTGTGTAGGATTCTCAGTTGATGTGGTTTTCAGACCTCACGTGATATTGCAGGAACACTCACAAATGCTCAAAATAAAAGGCATCACTTAATAAATCGTAGCCAAACAACCTGCATCACTTTGGAAGTTGTGTTATTTAAAAGGTGTGACACACACACAAACCCCATCTGACACTCTCTGGTGTACTATCACTTTAAAATCTGGCATCTAGTTCCTCAGCTTGGACTGAGAAGACCTTGGTGGGATCCTGAAACCTGTAACGCTGTGTCATATCATTAAAGATTCCCCTCATATCATAAACCTTCCCAAGCTGAAATCTGTAAATGTTACCATATGTCCTCTTCGTAAGCGCGTCTATTTAAGAGCAGAACAGTGCGTAAATGTCCGCTCCTCAAATGCTGTAATTTTAACTACACTTCTATTGCTGGGAAAATGACAGGCTTGGTTAAGCACAGTTGCTAGAGAGGATATTTGCAGAAATTTGTTGGAGTCGGCCTCAACTCTGACAGCTGGGTCAACCTAAATAGATGACTGGCCTTTAAATTATAGTTTCACTGGGCTTCTTACGGTGCATCCAGAAAGTATTCACAGTGTTTCACTTGTTCCACATTTTGTTATGTTATAGCTTTATTCAAAAATGGAGTAAATTCATTTTTCCCTTAAAATTCTACTCACAACACCCCATAATGACAACATCATTTCTTTTTTAATTTTAGCAAATTTATGAAACATAAAAAACCTAAGAAATCACATGTACATAAGTATTTGCACCCTTCGCTGAATACCTTTAGCAGCAATTACAGCCTCAATTCTTGGGAAAAATAATTCATATTACCAGTTTATCATGAAAATGTATTCACAGCACTTTACTTGTTCCACATTTTGTTATGTTATAGCTTTATTCCAAAATGGAGTAAACTAATTTTTCCCTCAAAATTCTACTCACAACACCCCATAATGACAACATATTTTTTTTTAATTTTAGCAAATTTATGAAACATAAAAAAACTAAGAAATCACATGTACATAAGTATTTGCACCCTTTGCTGAATACCATTAGCAGCAATTACAGTGCCAAGTCTTGGGAAAAAAAATTCACATTACCAGTTTATCATGAAAATGTATTCACAGCGTTTCACTTGTTCCACATTTTGTTATGTTACAGCTTTATTCCAAAATGAAGTAAATTCATTTTTCCCTCCAAATTCTACTCACAACACCCCATAATGACAACATATTTTTTTTTAATTTTAGCAAATTTATGAAACATAAAAAAAAACTAAGAAATCACATGTACATAAGTATTTGCACCCTTTGCTGAATACCATTAGCAGCAATTACAGTGCTAAGTCTTGGGAAAAAAAATTCACATTACCAGTTTATCATGAAAAAGTATTCACAGCGCTTCACTTGTTCCACATTTTGTTATGTTACAGCCTTATTCCAAAATGGAGTAAATTCATTTCCCCTCAACATTCTACTCACAACACCACATAATGACAACATAAATTTAAAATTTTTTAAATTTTAGCAAATTTCTGAAATATAAAAAACCTTAAGAAATCACATGTACATAAGTATTTACACCCTTTGCCGAATACCTTTGGCAGCAATTATGGCCTCAGGTCTTGAGAAAAACAAATTCATGTTGTCATTATGGGGTGTTGTGATTAGAATTTTGAGCAAATAAATTAATTTACTCCATTTTGGAATAAAGCTATATTGTATTGGAGGAGTTCCGGGTTATCCGAGTGTGAGCAGCGTGAGAAGAGGCAAAAGAAACTTTGAAAACTTATTTATATAATTTTTTTCTTCGGAATCGGACTAAACGGACAATGGCTATGGATAAAAATACAACGTAAAAAAAAGGATATTGGACCTCGGACTTATGTAAAACAGTAACTTTCAGTGCAGTCTGGGACCGGGGCTAGCAGTTAGCCACGCTGCTAACAGGTGAGGTACCGAGCAGGGTAAAACGCCGAAGACGAAATCACTACAAAATGGGACCAAAGAAAAGCTCGGTGGTGGAGGAGTCGGAGGAGGTTAAAAAGGCGCTTGAGTTAGTGTCACTGGACGTAGCTGACATAAAGAATAAGCAGGACAAGATACTCAAGCTAGTGGAGGAAGTCACGCGACTACGAGCCTTATTAGAGGACAAGGACAAGAGGATCGAGGCTCTCGAGAAGAGAGTTGAGGACTTGGAGCAGTACTCAAGGATTAACGATGTGGTTGTGACTGGTTTAAAGATTAAACCCCGCTCATATGCCCACACAGTGGCCGCGGGCAGTGATCTCGAACCTGGCGAGATGGAGGAGAGCTCTGCGGAACAACAGGTCGCCGCGTTCCTGGCGTCCAGGGACACTGATTTGGACATAAATTGTCTTGAAGCTTGTCACCCTCTCCCTACGAAGAAAGGCGCTCCTCCTGTGCTTATCATGAAGTTTCTCAACAGAAAGGATAAGGTCACATTGTTGAGGCAAGGAAGAAAATTGAAAGGTACAAATGTTTATTTGAATGATCACTTGACAAAAACAAATGCAGACGTTGCTAAAAAAGCCAGATACTTAAGGAAAACAAACAAAATTCAGAATACATGGGTCAGGAATTGTAAAGACTTCATTAAACTGAATGGGTCTCCTGAAGTAGCTAAGGTGCTGGTTATTAAGGACATAAAAGAGCTGGAAAAATATGAAATATGAGTCAATAATGTATGGAGAAAAAAAAAAACTAGTTCTACTTCACAAACCATTGAATCAAAACCCATAATCTCTACTTCAGGAGATGAAATAATACAACAGAGGATAATAAACCAGGAATTATTGGAATTAAAAGCAACTGAGTACACCGAACATAAGATAATGGATTTGGAAAACAAAATAGACCCAGATAATATGTTTTTTTCAACTGATACCGTTTATTGCAACTACTATACGGAACAGGATTACAATAATACAGTTAAAACAGAAGGTAAATTATCAATTATCCACTTTAACAGCAGAAGTATGTACACAAACTTTAACAGTATCAAAGAATTTCTTCAGCAGTTTACAAAACCCTTTAGTATAATAACAATTTCAGAAACATGGTTCAATGTGCAAAAAGGGATACAATTTGAGTTGGATGGTTATGATCTAAACTACATCAACAGAGTGAATAAAGGAGGTGGAGGTGTTGCTATATATGTGCGGAAAAATATTCAATTTAAGGTAATAGAAAGTATGACATTAACAATAAAAGATGTGTTAGAATGTATATCAATAGAAATTTATAATGGAAACAAGAAAAACATTATTATAAGTTGTTTATTTAGGGCGCCAGGCTCAAATATGGCTACATTTACAAACTGGGTGGACAGAATGTTTTCATCAATAAATAACAGAAAAATATTTATATGTGGAGATTATAACATTGATTTAATAAACCCCAATAGGCACACATCAACTGACGAATTTATAAACACAATGTACAGCATGAGCTTATACCCAGTTATCACCAGGCCAAGCAGAATTACACTGAATAGTGCAACTCTAATAGATAACATCTTCACAAACATAGAAACTAAAAATATATGTGGTTTATTGATTTGTGACATAACTGACCATCTTCCTGTGTTCACTGTGTATGACTCCAATTGTAATTTTCAGGTAAAACCCCAATACTCTGCATTTAAACGAGTAAGAACCCAAAAAGCAATAGATCACCTCAATAATGACTTAACAAAACAGGACTGGCGCACTGTGTACAGGGAAAATGATGTGGATTGTGCCTTCAATAAATTTCTAGACATTTTCAATTCATTATATGAGATAAACTGTCCAATACGCCAAGTCAACAAAAACAGTACTGTCCATGGTTAACAAAAGGTCTACAAAATGCTTGTAAAAAGAAGAATACATTATACAGACAATTTGTTAGACTAAGGACAAAAGAATCTGAACATAGATATAAATTATATAAAAACAAACTAACTAATATAATCAGAGCCAGCAAGAAATTATATTATACCAATCTATTAAATAATAATAAAAATGACACCAAGAGAATCTGGGAAATTCTTAACACTATAATCAAAAACAAGGTAAGAGGTCATTCTTATCCAAATTATTTTATTAATAAGAACAAGGACATCTATAATATGTATAACATAGTTAATGGTTTTAATAACTTCTTTGTTAATATTGGACCTGACTTGGCAGCAAAAATTCCCGATGGTTGTAACAAGGAGCAGGAATCACTCATAAAAATCAATCCAAACACAATGTTTCTCTCCAGTGTTAGTGAAGCTGAAATAATACATATTGTTAATAAATGTAAAAATAAAAAATCAACTGACTGTTATGACATAGATATGAAGCTAGTAAAAACAATAATCAAAAGCATATCAAAACCCCTGACTCATATATGTAACTTGTCATTTCAAACTGGGACATTCCCGATCAAAATGAAGATGGCAAAAGTTATTCCACTATACAAAAATGGAAATAAACATATCTTCACAAACTACAGACCGGTCTCTCTACTTCCACAATTTTCCAAAATTTTAGAAAAGCTTTTTAACAACAGGTTAGGATCCTTTATAGAAAAATATAACATAATTAACAAATGTCAATATGGGTTTAGGTCTGGTAGGTCAACTTCACTTGCAATAATTGAAGCAATAGAAGAGATTACAAACACCTTAGATAGTAAAAACTATATAGTTGGAATATTCATTGATTTAAAGAAAGCGTTTGACACACTTAATCACTCAATTCTACTCAATAAATTGGAAAGATATGGTATCAGGGGAGTGGCTTGGAACTGGATTCAAAGCTATTTAACGGAGAGACATCAGTTTGTGCATATGGGTGCATTTAAATCTGGGTGTTTGGGCATCCCTTGTGGGGTCCCACAGGGATCCATACTGGGTCCACATTTTTTAATCTTTATATAAATGACATATTTAATGTGTCACAATTATTAAAATTATTATTATTTGCAGATGATATATTCTATTCCAATGATAACTATAGCAAACTTATTAATGTGGTAAATAGTGAATTCATTAAGCTGAAAACTTGGTTGAATATTAATAAATTATCCCTAAATATAAAAAAGACTAAAGTCATGTTTTTTGGAAATCATAATGTCAATTCTAATTTATCAATAAATATAAACGGTGTCGAAATAGATAAAGTGTCAGAAGTCAAATTTTTAGGGATAACCATTGATAGTAAATTAAGCTGGAAGTCTCATATCAGCCACATACATAAAAAAAGTTTCCAAGAATGTCTCTATTATGTACAAAGCAAAATATTTTCTGGATCATAATGCATTATATTTATTGTATTGTTCTTTAATCTCTCCTTACTTAACATATTGTATAGAAATCTGGGGTAACAATTACAAAAGTTTGCTACATCCCCTCTGTATAATCCAAAAGCGGGCAATAAGAATCATCTATAAGGTAGGATATCTTGATCACACAAATAGTCTATTTTTGCAATCCAAATTGTTGAAAATGTCAGATCTGGTTAATTTTCACACTGCACAATTATTATATAAAGCCAGTAGAAACTCATTACCCAGTAATATTCTGAGTCTCTTCACCCAGAGAGAAAGAAGCTATAACTTGAGGGGATGTGGTAACTTTAAAGTCAAGGCAGTGAGAACTACCAGGAAAGGTTTCTGTGTGTCTGTGTGTGGCATTAAGCTGTGGAATAGTTTGGCACCTCAGCTCAAGCGATGTCCTAACATCCATCAATTCAAAAAAAGATACAAAGAAATGGTTCTGTTGAAATACATGAATGAGGAGAGAGGTGCGTGATCGTCACGTCTTTTTAATTTATTTCTAGTTAATTTACCTTTGCTTTTTTGCCTTGTCAGCAATAGAAGGGTTCTCGCTAGGACACACAAACTTTCATAAAATACCTGGAATTATCCTGTACATCAATTTAATTATATATATCATATACCACCTTCCAGATGCACTGTACATGCCACACAACAGAATGCTCCAGTGTTCTAAAAGGAATCCCATCCAGCCCCGCCCTAGTGAACATCCCTGCTACATACATCAGCTAGGCCTTCCTGCATTAAAAGAAGAGCTACTGTTTGTACAAGATCCAAAGCTAATTCAGCGAGGCCACTCAACTCAAAGGGGCCACTCCTACAAATACCTCAGCACAAACAGGCCAGGAAGTAAACAAGCTTAAACAGGTATTTGAATGAAAGTAGGAGCTTCTATTGTGAATCAAAGTGCAGCCAGATGCAATTACAGCAGGAGATAAAGACGAGCTGCCCAGCAAAAGGCGTCAGACTTGGTTTTCCTGAAGGCAGCTCACCGGCTGACAGGGAGACGGTTCCCCGAAAAGAGTTCCTGAGAGCATTTATGTGTTTGCTACTAATAATTGTAAAATATAATTTATATGAACATTTAGATGAAATAAATCAAATGGCAATTACATTTTGGAACCATGTATTTCAAAAAAGTGTGGAATAGGCAGCTGTCAAAAAAGGTATAATTCTCTGAAAGGTTTTACTTGAAAGTATAGATTTATACATCTGCAATTTTACTATGTGGAAATTTAGATTGATCAAAAGAATCTTTTTTACTGTAATGAGTAAAACAGGAAATGGTAGTTAAAGGAAAGGAGGAACACTTGCATGAATTATTTATAGAAATGTCTTAATATTAGTCCAAACCAAAATAAATAAACAATTTTAGGGTTCCCCACTATTTATGACATAAATGTATATATACAGTGGTGGGCACAGATAACCAAAAAATTAACTTCGATAACAGATAATAAGATAACTGAAAAGTTATCTTTGATAAAGATAAACCGATAAACCACACAAAAATGTATCGGAAGTTACAGATAATCGATCAATTCCGGTGTTGTCTATGGGACATTTGCAGTTACTAAACAGCTGAAATTGATTTTTAACACGATCGCTTTTGAAAGCATCAAAAGCGGTAAAAGACCTAAAGAATAACCAAGAATGAATAACCATGAATAATAATAATAATAATGAATAACCATGCTGTCCTCTGCAGGAAACAGCACAGACAAATCCTGAGAGCATCCACAAAATCAACTCTTTACTAATCATAATCATTTTTCTTTCAACATTCTGCCGCTGCTGGAAGCTCTTGTTTACAACAGCGCTCCCACCACAACTAACTTATGTTTTTTTGAAAATACTGATAGAATAACTCCATTAATGTCAATTCTGTCATTTGTACAAAGTTAAAATATAACATATATCTTTTAATGTTGAATAAGGCACTAATTCTGAGGTTTTGTAACAAACACAGACCGCAAAGCATTCTGGGTAAAAGTGCTAAACAGCGATTGGTTCAGTAATCCATTATGTAAACCAACACTGTTAGAGATTTTGTATATATGTTATCACTGTTAAACGTTTGTACATTTGCCTTCTTTCTCATGAGAACGGTGTTGTGCTGTTTTGCACTTCACCCTGAGAACGTACGTGTTATTCAACCTTGTTTAGCTTTGTCTTCTTTCTCATGAGAACGGTGTTGTGCTGTTTTGCACTTCACCCTGAGAACGTACGTGTTATTCAACCTTGTTTAGCTTTGTCTTCTTTCTCATGAGAACGGAGATGTGCTGTTTTGCACCTGTCTTAATGCAATCCTGAGAATTCAATTTTGTTTTGACGTTTGTGATGTGGTGTTTAGTGTGAAGGAGTGTGGAAGACAGGACACTTCAGGCAGATGCAGAACAGCTGATACCTGCAACAGACGAACGAGATGTGCTGACCTGAAGTGTTCTTCCTTACAGCTGCACTTATTGACGTATGCGTTTATGTTATGGGAAGAAACTTGTCTTGCGTCATTACCCCCACCCTTAGGACAAGTTTCTTGTTTATGTGATGAGGGCGTCTCTTAATAAAAAGAGCGGAAAAGCAGGCCAGACTTTAGTGTAGCCTTGGTGTACAGCCTGGCCGCACTCCGCGCGTAATATTTGACTTTCTGTCTCACTGGTGTTTCTTGACTCTGTTTGTCTTGTTAAAGGTTTTAAAAATGTTTGGAGGAGAAAATACCCAACATTGACTGGGGGCTCGTCCGGGATCTCAACAACACCGGAGGTGTCCGGCGGAGGTCGTCAAGTCCAGACGTAAATCCTTGGCCAAGGTCTGATCGATCGATTGATCGTGTCTGCAATTGTCGACCACCGTTGGCATCGTCTGGTTGACGAGATTTTCCCGAAGAAGACAGACAGGAAGTCGAGTCAGTGAGTAAAATTTCTTTGTAAACAGTACTGAGTGAGTGGTGATCAGATCACATAAAACAGTTAAATTCCGCAAGCGATGATACAGAATCGCCTGTTAATGCAAAGCAGTTAAACTCTGTAAGGAGGGTGCGGACTCCTCTGTTTATATACGCGTACCGGTAGGGGATAAAAGTGATCACATAAAACAGTTAAACTCCGTAAGCGATGATACAGAATCGTCTGTTAATGAAACACAGTTAAACTCTGTAAGGAGGGCGGACTCCTCTACGGTTGCGAGGGACGCAAGTAGTTAAATTCCGGAAGGAGGATACAGACTCCTCTGTTTTAATACGTACAGGAAATCCCGGGTAGAAATATGTGCACTGTAAAAAGGCAGTTAAATTTGGCAGGTACGGCGGAGTCCCCTAAGGCAGGACATTAGTTAAATTTCACGGGAGGGCGAGCTCCCCTGACATAAGAATACGCGTACGATTATTAGGAGTGTTTCTATGTGTAAATAGTGTTTTGTGCAAGTGTAAATAACTGTGTGAAAGTGTAATACTTTGGACAACGTTAGTGACAACCGTGCGTGTGGAAGCAGCAGGCAAGTGATTCCGCTTCCTACGGGGAGGTGAAAGGAATCAACCACATGACGGCAAATTAATTGTCACGTCCAAAGAAAGTGTGAAAACTTCAGATTTAGAACACCCTAGGTGTGCCCCCGTCTGAAGTTCAAATTATAACAAGGGATAATAAAAATGGGGGGTAAGACGTCTAAAAATAAGGAAAATTTATCAACTGACGACTGGAAAGTTATGGAGGCAAAAAATCCAAAAGCAACAAAGAAATTGGAGACCTGGATAAATAAACATGACTTTGACGGACGACTGAACCTGATCAGCATACAAAAGCTGAAGAAGGAGTTAGAACGGGAACATAAAGGTGATGAGAAAAAGATGCAGAAAGTAGGGGCAGATTTAGTGGCATTTTGGGAGGAAGAAGCAGAGAACAGACAGAAAGGAGCAGAGAAGCGACGATTAGAGAAAGCAAGGAAAAAGAAAGCTGTAGGTAAGGCAGAAGAAGATGTGATAATTCAGCACAGAGAACCAGAACAGCCTCAACAATCACCGCCGGCTGGATCGTCGGTGACAAAGAGACCTTTATCTCCTCTACCAGAGGATGACGATGTACCGCCACCACAGTATGATTTGGCGGTAAAACCTAAGGTAAAAAGAGAAAAACCAGAAAAACCACAAACACGCAGTCAAGCGAAAGTGCCTACAGCCCCTCCCATGGTGGAACATAGTGATCAGGGAGGTGCCTATCCTATGATAGAAGTACCAAATCCTCGTGCAGGAACAGCAGGACAGCTACCAACCATGCTCGTTTATCGGACATGGAATGCTGATGATATCAAAGCAGCAGTCGACATGATACCATCGCCACATGTCGATATTGAGGGATTTATGCAGGATATAGAAAACATTAGAACATCTTACCACCTTAATGGACCTGAAGTCCAACAGGTGTGGATGAAAGCATGTGGCCCTAAATGGAGTCAGGTACGCGGAGACTGGAATCCTGCAGATCAACAAGGCGTACCACTGACACATGATGATCTAGTCTTGAAAACAAGAGTGGAAGCTATGATTACACGTGCAAAAGGAGTGTTAGGACCAAAGATAAATTATACTGAAATTACCAGGACAACTCAGAAAGAAGGAGAGCCATGGACAGAGTTTAGGTGCAGATTTGAGAATGTGTTTAGGGTCCATAGTGGCATATTGCCAGAAACACCTGTGTATGAACAACAATTGAAAAACGCTCTGATCCAACATTCCAATAAGGATATAAAAGCTTGGATACAGAAACATTGGATTGGATTGCCTACAGGCACATTGGAAGACACACATACACACTGCTGTCATGCAGAAGAAGTCTTAAAACAGAAAAAGACAAGAAACAGCGACAAAGGAGTGTATGTAGCACATGGAGATGATGAAATATATTACCAGCAGGGCAACTTAAGACAGCAGAAGCAGTGCAAACGCCCCAAAAAGCCATGGCAAAATAGACAAGGTGGACAGCCACAACGTCAAGGACCATGGCAACCACAACAGCAGGGAGGGCCACCACGTGGTCCCCTGATTTGTTGGAACTGTGGAAGAGAGGGACATATGTATAGAAATTGTCCAAATCCACCTACTGAGGGAGCAGCAGGGAGAATTCCACAACGGAATAATCCTCCGCAGCCACAGTATCCACAATGACTAGAATCCATAATCCATGATTCCATATCAGATAGGCAGTCTGAATCTGTATGTATGGATCTGTGTGCCTTGCTGGGAAATCCGGTACCAAAACCAGAAGTGACTTTGTTGGTAAATGGACGACCAGTGACATTCCTTTGTGATACAGGAGCATGTAGAACCACATGTAATGACAACATACCTGTCCATCAATTAAGCAACGAACTCTTTAGGGTTCGCTCTGCAAATGGACAAACATCAGACGTCCCTATCACCAAACCCATAACGTTGACAGATCCATTTGGCCTGACGTGTACTATGTCAGTGTTAAGCATGCCACAATGTCCAGTTAACCTCCTAGGACGAGACTGCATTGGGCTTGTCCATAATTGTGGAACAAGGGAAATTAGTTGTTGAACGCACAGGAGGCGTTAACATGGTAAGAGAAGAAAGCGCTGACCCCACATTCCACTATTACTATACATTTGACATCTCAGAAGAAGATGCTGCAGGATGGGGTAAAGATGTCGTCTTGCAAGCGACAGCCCTACTAAAAAATCCTGAACAACAGATGTCACCACCTGACCTGCATGTCACAATGTGGCATAAAGATCCTCCAGGTCCGGATGGTGACTATGAAACTAAATTGAAAAATGTTTCACCTGTGAAACTGACAATGACCGATTTGATTCATGATGGCAACTCAATAGCCGTCATAACAGTAACAGGCGCCACTGAAGATGTATCAAAATTGAAATTCACAGGTATGCCATTACATATGTCACTTTGTAAGCCATATTTGACAGAATGGCAAGAATTGGGACTGACAGTCATAACAGCTTTGTCAGCCTCTGATTGGAGTAGAGTTGGCCCACGAACGGAGTTCAGTCCATCAACCAAGTTGTATAAAGTGCTAGTTAATGTCTCATTGGTGCTGACAGCTGGAACACACATTGATGCGTCCACTTCACAATCCTGAGTGTTTCAGTTGAGTCCTGAAGAGGATGCTCTTCTCTCTTCAGTACCGTCAGGATTGTGGACAGCAGGTCCTTCAGACGTAGGACTGATTAAAAATGCACAACCTGTAGTTATAAGGCCAAAAACAGAATACAGACCATGTGTAAGACAGTATCCATTGAAACCTGATGCAATTGACGGAATCAGGCCAGTAATAGAGGATTTATTAACAGCAGGAGTAATAGTGCCATGTCCAGATTCACCATGTAACACACCCATATTTCCTGTGAAAAAGGCTCCGCCCTCAGTGGGGTGGAGAATGATTCAAGATCTGCAGGCAGTAAATGCTGCTGTGATTAAAAGAGCACCATGTGTCCCAGATCCACATACCTTGTTAAATTCGCTGAGACCAAATTCTAATAGTTTCTCAGTAATTGACATAAGTAATGCATTTTTCTCTGTGCCAGTACACCCAGATAGTCAATTCTGGTTTGCTTTTACCTTTAAAGGACAACGATATACATTCACCAGATTACCGCAGGGTTACGCAGAGAGCCCAACTATTTATTCTCAAGTCATGTCAGCATGTTTAGCCAATTTTGTTCCACCGGCAGATAGCCAACTATTAGTGTATGTTGATGACATTTTGATTGCCTCTGACACACGAGAAAACTGCATAACTGACACAGTAGCATTATTATGTTTCTTATTTGATAATGGCCACAAAGTGAGTAAAAACAAAGTTCAGTTGTGTAGGGATAAAGTAAAATATTTAGGACATGAGTTATCAGCCACAGGGCGCACGATCCTGTCTGACAGGAAGGAAGCAATTTTGCACGCTCCAAAACCACAAACCAAAAAGCAGATGATGTCATTTCTTGGACTGACTAATTACTGCAGGGCATGGATTCCCTGCTATGCAGAGTTGACTAGTCCACTTTCTGATTTGATGTACAAAGATGATATTTCAATGTCAACCGTGTTGGAATGGAACAAAGATGCTGAGGAAGCCTTTGTAAAAGTAAAGCAAACATTAGTGTCATCCACAGTTTTGGCACTACCAGATTATAGTAAACCATTCATTCAAACAGTTGATTGTAAGAATAAGTTCATGACTAGTGTTTTGGTTCAAGTGTATGGCTCAAAATTGAGGCCAGTTGCCTACTACTCATCTAAATTGGATGCAGTAGCAAGTGCTTTACCACCATGCGTACAGGCTGTTGTTGCGGCCTCTATGGCTGTTCAAAGTAGCAGTAATGTTGTTCTATTCCATCAGTTGACATTGAAAGTTCCACATGCAGTCTCTGCACTTTTGTTGCAGACAAACATGAGCCTTTTGTCCCCAGCAAGACATCTTTCGTGCATGTCCTTGCTATTATCACAGCCACACCTTACGATAGAGCGATGTACAACATTGAATCCCTCCACATTGATACCTTTACCTGAGGATGGTGAGCCGCACAATTGTCTTGATGTAGCAACAGTTTGTACAAAAGCACGCCCAGACCTCCAGGACACACCCATCCCAAACAGTACAATCGTGTATGTGGATGGTTCTTCCACCAAAAATGCTTATGGACAAACGCAATCTGGATATGCTGTCGTCACAAATTCAGAAGTATTAGATTCTGCTTCATTGCCATCGTCATTTTCAGCACAAGCAGCTGAATTAGTTGCTTTAACTGCAGCTTGCTATCTGTTTGAAGGTACGGCTGTAACAATTTATACAGACAGCCAGTACGCTTTTAGCACAGTGCATGTGTTTGCAAAACTGTGGGAGGAGCGTGGAATGGTGACGTCGTCTGGAAAGCCAGTGACTCATGCCACTCTCCTAACTGCCCTACTGCAAGCTGTGAAGTTGCCTCAACAAATTGCTATATGCAAATGTGCGGCTCACACCAATGGCTCTGACAGTGTTTCAAAAGGAAATGATTTTGCTGACAGAGCAGCAAAAGAGGCAGCAGCAGCTCCTTCTATTTTTGTTGTACAGGAAACTACCCCAGAGTTGCATTTAGGTCATACACTGCTTGCTGACATGCAACAGCAGGCAACTGACAGAGAGAAACAAATGTGGATAGCTAAAGGAGCTACGTATGCGAATGGCTTGTGCGTATGACCACAAAAGAAACCCATATTGCCAAAAAATATGTTTAAATGGGCAGCTATTATGAGCCATGGCGTGACGCATGTCTCATCAGGGGGTATGATATCGCAATTGCAATCTATTTTTTGTCTTTATGGGTTCGAAGCATATGCAAAACAGCATTGTAGAGCATGCATGATATGTGCAAAACACAACTCACAAGGCAATTTGAGACCCCAAAGAGGTAAATTTCCAACACCACAATATCCCTTTCAAGTGATTCATATGGATTATATACAGCTGAGTAAACATGAAGGGAAGGAATTTTGTTTAGTCATAATTGATGCCTTCTCAAAATGGGTAGAATTGTTCCCTACAAAACATGCAGATTCACTTACAGTGGCTAAAGCATTATGCAAAGACATCATCCCACGATTTGGAATACCAGAAACAGTCTATTCAGATAATGGAGCGCATTTTGTTAATGCAATAGTGCAATACGTAGGAGAAGCACTACAGGTTAATCTCAAAAATCATTGTTCTTATCATCCACAAAGTGCCGGATTAGTGGAAAGGATGAATGGAACAGTAAAAAACAGACTTTGAAAGACAATGGAGGAAACAGGCAGACCATGGACACATTGTGTAGATTTGGTAAAAATGTATATAAACATAACTAGTACCATGGGGTTGACACCGTATGAAACATTGTTTGGCAGAAAATATCGATTGCCATATTATGGACAAATTTGGGATGTACCTGAGGAAGCCAATTTGGCGGATTACATGAGAAAAATGTTAGAAGGACAACGAGGGAGAGTTCCAAACACTGATGATCCCATTTCTCCACAGGAGGACCCTAAAGTGGTACCTGGAGACTGGGTGTTGATAAGAAGCATCAAGAGAAAACACTGGCATTCACCTAAATGGGAAGGGCCCTATCAAGTACTACTCACAACACCCACAGCTTTGAAAATTGGGGAAAGAAGTACATGGATTCATTTAACTCACTGTAAGAAAGTCATTTCTGCAGACACAGACAAACAGTAAGAACAGTAGGACAAGACTAGTAATAGTGTGTGAGCTTGGTGTTGAGATCCAGGTTAGACACGAAAGCTAGCAGAAGACATTAAGAAGCCACTGTTCTGAACATAGGTGTGCTGTAGTGTGCAGAAATGGCGAAAGAAAAAAATAAAAAGAACGGGGGTTTCTGGACCCCACGGACAGTCCTTGTTATGCTACTTTTCTTTTTTGAATTGGGAGCATTATTAAAAGCCATGAGCACGGGACATGATAATAAGGATCACATCCGCAGATTGCAGAGACCAAAAAGAAGTAACAAAGACCCCAGTCCGATAATTAATGCCACAGTACATAGCTGTGATGGGAATAATGCGTACCGATTTGGTGTACAGGCCTGCATTCCTAGAAATACTTCTGTGATCATCTCTGTACCATATAGTGCTCTTACCCATGGAATGCCGGATGGTGACAGAGGGACTAATTACGGAAATAGTTTCTCATGGTATATGACCAACGATCAACAAGATAGGAGATGGGAAACGTTGGTAGCCGATGAATGGAGTAGATGGACACCAAGATGGGCACAAACCGAGTGGGCTAAGTACCAGAGTCAAATTCTCAAAATGTATCAAACAGATGATAAGCTGTCTATAGTGGTGAATACCACAGAAAAAGGAACCATATTCCCACCTGATATAGAGGGAGACTGTTGGTTGTTCCTCCTTTGGGTATACAAACAAGGAAAAGATCCGTATTTCCATTTCTTCCTCTGTGAAACAGATAGAGTACAGCAACCAATATTGACCGAATTAAGTACGTCAAAGGGGGTGTCCATACAAGCAAAGGGGGTGTCCATACAAGCAAAGGGGGTGTCTGTACAAGGCACAAAAGACATGAAGGCAGATGACTGGTTCCTAGTAACTACTGGAATTAGTGGACAAAATAACAATTGGCTTTTAATGGCAGAACAAGCAGGACTAGCAGCAAAGAAGGACTGTGTTGTATGTATGGGACCCAGACCTATATTACAGGTAATACCGGCAGCATTACCCAAAGACTGTCTACTGACTGCTATGACACAGACATACATTGCGGCAAACAACAAATGTTCTAAGTGGGACAAGATCTATCCAGTGACCAAATTGACTAAGATTAAACCTTTATTCTCAAGCAAAGTTGGGCATGCTAACCATACATGTGTACACTTGACAGGGACAAGTAAGACTTTGGGTAGCTTAAACCACACCGCCTGGTGTAAGAATGTGGTCCATAGTACTCCCACATTCAAACCTGTCGGGAGGAGTGACGTATGGTGGTGGTGTGGGGATAACAGAATCTTTGACAGACTGCCACGAAATGTGTCAGGTTATTGTGCATTAATATCATTATTGTTACCAGTTGAAGCCATACCCATGACCCCTGAAGACGTTACGACATATGCAGCCTCTCTTATTCCTGAAGATTGGCAGAAAGGCGTAGCCAGACATAGAGTGAAAAGAGATTGGAAAGGAGTGGGAAATCCAACATATATTGACGCAATAGGAGTCCCCAGGGGAGTGCCTGACGAGTATAAACTGGTTAATCAAATAGCACTGGATTCGAATCTTCCATCTGTTGGTGGTGCTCAATTAATAAAAACGTGGACAGAATAAACTACATCCACTACAATGTACAGAAATTAGGAAATTGGACTGAGGAAGGATTTAAGGCTGTCCATTCACAGTTAGAAGCCACGTCCCTTATGGCCTTCCAGAATCGCATTGCTCTGGATATGTTGTTGGCAGAGAAAGGAGGTGTTTGTGCCATGTTCGGAGAACAATGCTGCACATTCATTCCCAACAACACAGCTGCAGACGGCAGTCTCACTCAAGCCATTGACGGGCTGAGGACGTTGAACAGGAAGATGAAAGAGCACAGTGGAGTAAACACCGAAGGCTGGGATTGGTGGCTGGAAGGGATGGGAAAATGGAGGTCTTTGATTTCTTCACTATTAGTGTCTATAGCAGTATTTGCTGCAATTCTAACATTGTGTGGATGTTGTTGTATTCCATGTCTCCGAGGCCTTGTAAATAGAATGATAACCACAGCAATAAGTCCAGGACCAGGAGGGGGTCCAGCATCATATCCACTTCTGGGGACAGATGACGACAAGGAGGACGATGGCTCTCCTGACCTGTACCCAGACCAATGGAAGTATGATGACCCAGACACCGATGATGGTGACAATGATGACATCACCTCTGGGGTGTAAGCCTAGAGAAAACATACCATGATGAACCTCTTAGTGAAAATCTCAAAAAGAAGTGCTAAGCTGAGTGATGCCTACTGTATGTTTTAACAGGCGATAAACAGGAGGGGAATGTTAGAGATTTTGTATATATGTTATCACTGTTAAACGTTTGTACATTTGCCTTCTTTCTCATGAGAACGGTGTTGTGCTGTTTTGCACTTCACCCTGAGAACGTACGTGTTATTCAACCTTGTTTAGCTTTGTCTTCTTTCTCATGAGAACGGTGTTGTGCTGTTTTGCACTTCACCCTGAGAACGTACGTGTTATTCAACCTTGTTTAGCTTTGTCTTCTTTCTCATGAGAACGGAGATGTGCTGTTTTGCACCTGTCTTAATGCAATCCTGAGAATTCAATTTTGTTTTGACGTTTGTGATGTGGTGTTTAGTGTGAAGGAGTGTGGAAGACAGGACACTTCAGGCAGATGCAGAACAGCTGATACCTGCAACAGACGAACGAGATGTGCTGACCTGAAGTGTTCTTCCTTACAGCTGCACTTATTGACGTATGCGTTTATGTTATGGGAAGAAACTTGTCTTGCGTCATTACCCCCACCCTTAGGACAAGTTTCTTGTTTATGTGATGAGGGCGTCTCTTAATAAAAAGAGCGGAAAAGCAGGCCAGACTTTAGTGTAGCCTTGGTGTACAGCCTGGCCGCACTCCGCGCGTAATATTTGACTTTCTGTCTCACTGGTGTTTCTTGACTCTGTTTGTCTTGTTAAAGGTTTTAAAAATGTTTGGAGGAGAAAATACCCAACGTTAACGTGACGTGTGTTGGTTTAAAGATAAATGTGCTTTTGTAAAATATTCCATTTTTATTTGTAAAAACAGGCATTTTTACGGAGCCCTGGAAGTGTCATCGCAATTGCATGTTTTAAAACTTTTATGATGTTGTAAAATGTGCACTCAATATTAGTAAGTAAGTAAGTAAATTTATTTATATAGTGCCTTTCACAGACATAAGGCCATGTACACACATTGTCGGTATTTGTAAAACCGAATATCTTACCCTTTCAGTTTGGGGAAAAAACTTCATCCACACTACGTCGTTTAAAAAAAAAAATCCATCCACATCGAACCATATAAATGTGTTGTAATTAGTCTGCCACACCTTTGGGTGGCGGTACTGATTAAAATTCTATCCAATCAGGAGCCTTATTCTCTTGTCGTCACTTCCACAGAAACTAAAAACATGGCGCCAACCTCGTTCGTGTGGACCAATAAAGAGTCGGAATTACTTCTAACCGTAGTTTTAGAATACAAAGTTAACAAATATATGCACACAAAAAGCACCTGGACAATGGACAATACCGACACTTTGAGAGCAGCCATGTACCCAGACGTTTAATACTGCCATGAACACTCCTGGCCAGTAGATGGCAGTAGCGGCCTTGAAAAAATGTCAAACAAAATTCCAGATAATCTGTGTCTGCTACATTTAAGATGCGTGGAATTTAACAAACGCAAATACACTAACGTCTATAAACCCAGAGAATATATTCACGAGAGTTTTAAGCACTAGAGTTTAATGCTGTTATCTGTGGACCCTGAACAGAGTGTCTGAAATGCATTTGTCCTGTCGTGAACATCTGAGATTACCTTATGCTACCCATAATGCATTGCTGCCTGGCACAGCAAGTGCTCACAAAACCTTAAAAATTAGCACATTATTTTAAAAGGAAAACATATATCTGATATTTTCACTTTATAAACTTCAGACATGACAATAATTTTAAATAACTTGTCTAAAATGAGTGGTTAAAATTTGAACCATAAGTTAAACATGTATGCCTCTGGATGACTTGGTGACATTGCGATTATTAGTATAATGTTAAAGGAAATTACTTTTTTTGGTCACCAGTTCTTTGCATACAGAGGATAGAACAACATGCCTATTAGGAAACTTTTAACAGGTAGGTCTCAACAGCTATAACTGTTTTGAAAATGTTTTTCACTGTTCATCTTAGTTTAGTACGTTATCGGAAGGTAATTCATCGGAAGATAATTAGTCCGATGATGGTTTTTAAATTTATCTAAAAAGATAATCCGATAATGAAAACATTATCTTCAATAATTATCTGTTATCGGATTATCGGAAGTGTGCCCACCACTGTATATATACGACTGAGCTGATCAGACTAGCAGCGGCGAGTAATAGTTACTGCAGGTGGACTGTGTTCCTCCTTTCTGAAAGTTTTATGACAGATATTTGTAATAATATGCCTTGTTGTGTGATTAGTTGTCCCAACGGCCATTTATGAAGTGCGTGCTCCAGTATTTCTGTTGAATTAAATTTTCATGTTATTTGGTTTGTGTGTTAACTCGGCCTGTTAATAAGTTCATTGTGTCAATAACTCTTTAATCTACACGTGATGGAGGCCAGCAGGAGTCGCTGTGCAATAGTAGTCAGTAAACCTCACTCCCCAACAGATAAAAGCCAAAAGCCAGATTTTGGCCTTTTGGTTCGAGCATCCGCCTCCCTTGCCTGAGATGGTGAGTTTGTGTCCTGAGGGGAGTGGGTTGGAGCAGTCGACAACACAACACAGAAGCAGAGAGAGTACAGCCTCTACATACACATGCATGCATGCATTAACATACTTGGGGGAAACCCTGTGCTCTTTTACTGGTTAAACCGCCTCTGGTTAAATTTCTTATACAAATCCCGCAATCAAACACTACATACAAGTAAAAATGGAAGAAAAGCTAATTCTGTATACTGTTTAAGTCACTATCGAGTCCCTCTCAAGTCATGAATCTGCAAGTCCCAAGTCAAGTCTCAAGTCATAATGACCACCAAGTATTTGCAAGCTGACTTGAGACTTGACTTGGGACTTGCAGATTGATGACTTGAGAATGACTTGACAGTGACTTAATCCCGCCTCTGCTGCTCACTGAGTGCGTCGCCCTCTGCACACAGTCATCATCATCATCAACCAGAGGAGCCTCTTCAGCCACAGACTGCTCCTTCCCAAGTGCAGGACCAACAGACTGAAAAACTCCTTTGTCCCTCAGGCCATCAGACTGTACAACTCCTCACTCAGAGGGAGGAGGAGTAACAGGAAGACAGAGGATGGGAAGGAGAGGAACAGTAGTAGCCAGTAAACCAGTAGTGATCAGTATGTCTGGAATTTATATTTGTGTATTTGTATTTATATTTATATTTGCAAACTGTTTTTTTTTCCTTTTCTTTTGATACTCTGTGTGCTTCTTACCCTGTGTGCCACTATACAATGCTGTTGGAACATCAATTTCCCTGAGGGAGTCTTCCCAAGGGATCAGTAAAGTTCTATCTAATCTAATCTAATATTGCTGTGACGTCCGATCGACAATCTCCGTCCACATGGATTGTGCTCGAGTTTCCAACTTGGAATTCTGACTTGAATGGCTGCCGTTCAGCTGCACTATTTCGAGTCGGAGCATGTGTTTTCCTGAGTTCCTGTTAACAATGGAACGCAACACACATTCACTGCAACATTTCACTCAGGCATTTCAAAAAATGCCTCTTGTTAGCATGTTTACAGCAGTGCTGCAGTCGGTACAATGTCAGTTTGCTGCAGAATTATATCAACACCTCTTCCAGCACGAAAGAAACCATTAAGAAAAATACTTGGCAGGAAATCAGACTACAGTATATCAAATATCATGAGTCTCCATAGTCTCATTTTGTTCAACATTGACCTTGAAAACCTCACACTGGTCGGCTTGTACTCTCCATAATCTTGGGACTTGATGGTTTCCACAGAGGAGACCTTCACAGATGGAAAGTTTGTATGTGTTGGTGGAAAACCAGGAGGAGTAACCTGAGATACAACGTCGGCAGCCAAACTGTATGCAAAGCCCGCAGGCTGTAGAAGCAGCTGCATGGCTGCACCCCTGTGTATCAAAGCATCATGGTCAATCAGAGAACCAGAGTGCAGCACTCCATAGACAGCCTTTCCAGCCTTTTGGGCTTGTGTGTACATGAGTCATGTAAGTGATATCTTGCGGCGCGTACTGTATAAATAATGCACCTCTCCAACTAGAATAATTCTGCATCTTGGCATCCAGCACTGCTTTCTGTTTCAAACATGCTGATAGTGTCTGCTGCTCCGCCGCTCTGTTTGCTATGTGCACAGGCACACACCCTCTCAGCGTTACCCAGCTCGCATCACACACTCACAAGTACAGTGCCCGCTCACACTCAGACATTCCAGCGTTATCGGAAGAAGCTACTGTAGCTCGTTTTTCCAGATGACAGGAACAGTCCCCGTTATCAGGTATCAGCTCGGGAGCAGCCTCGCCTGCTTGGCACCTATCGACTGCAGACCTCAGCACGGTGTCCAGTTTCACCCGGCCTGCCACCCCCTTCTCTCTGCTGTCTGACTGTGCCATGATGTACCCGGCTGCCGGAATCAAAGAGACAACAACATGTATCCAGATGAATCTATGAAATGATGCCATGGATTTGTTTGTGTCCTTTTACATGGGAATCCATATTCAGGATTCACTGGAAACAAGTGTGATAAAGTAAATCCAACATGGAAGCTTTCACCTGTGTCTGTCTGCATGTGTGATTGCATCTAGGCTTTGGAAAAAGCCTCAGCATGGATCCTGTATGAGGAGGTTTTGAGCCTAGGGCGTGCTTCTCTATCTTTGTTTTTTTATTTGCATTCTGAGAAAGCATTTCTCAACATTTGCACCCAGTGAGTCAAAACTTCACATGTTCTTGAGAAATGTTGGTTTCTCAGAATACAAAAGATGACGAACCACACCCTACTTTTCCTGGGTCAGGCTCAAAACTTCTCAATTGCCCCTCATACAAGGCAGTGAGTGAATGAATAGATAGATCGATCGGTAGGTTATTAACATGATAACCAGTGGTGGGCACAGATAACCAAAAAATTAACTTCGATAACAGATAATCAGATAACTGAAAAGTTATCTTCGATAAAGATAAAACAATAAACCACAGCATGAGCTCACAAAACCTTAAAAATTAGCACATTACTTTAAAACTAAAACATATATCTGATATTTTCACTTTATAAAACTTCAGACATAACAGTAATTTTAAATAACTTGTCCAAAATTAGTTTGGTTAAAATTTGAACTATAAGTTAAAAATGTATGCCTCTGGATGACTTAGGTGATATTGCCAGCATATCGGTATGATGTTAAAGGAAATGTTGTTGGGTTTTTTTTTTTTTGGGCCGTTTCTCCTTTGTCTGTAGAGGATTGAGACACTTTTATTACAAGCAGTTGTATGGCCTTGCCTTACAATATAAAGCGCCTTGGGGCAACTGTTTGTTGTGATTTGGCGCTATATAAAAAAAATTGATTGATTGATTGATTGAATAATTATCTGTTATCGGATTATCGGAAGTGTGCCCACCACTGATGATAACACAAAACCAATAAATGTAATATCTGGTTATATGATGGTTATATGAGGACAAACCCATTCAAATCTTGGGCCAAAAAGCAACTTTGCTTTACGTTTTTTTTTGTGTGTTGCCTGTCAAGGTTGGGTAGGATTACTTTGAAATGTAATCCAAAAGTAATCAGATTACAACTAATCCAAATGTATGTACATACGTACATGTAATCCACATGTATTCTTTCAAAGTAATCCTACCCAACCTTGTTGCCTGTATAATATCACATAAATGGTTACTGGATGCTGGATTGATGGTGGATTAGGAGCAGGTGCTGTCATCTGGGACATATTCACTCTTTCTGCACAGAAAGGTACTAAATCAGAGAAATAAAACATTCTAAAACTCTAATAACACGATCATGCCAACACAAATCATGCAGATAAGGTTTTATATGAATTCAGCTGTGAAAGAAAAAGAGAGTGAGAGAGATGTAACGAGAGGTATGGAATGAAGAGGGTCTGGAAGAATCAGTTTCCACACAGAGTTGCATCTCCACATGCAAAAGGTCAAAACTACAATCTGTACCAGAAAATAACATCATGAATAAGACAATCGCAGGACAACACTTACGCAGTATCAGGCAGTTTGGAAGCTCATCAGAAAAGCATCATTTGTAGCAGCTAAAATGGGAGATGCCAAAAATCAACAAAAGAAGACGCCAAAGCAATGAAAGAACAAACGTGGTGCAGTGCAACACACACCATCCAGGACACCAGGCACAATAGAGCAGAACACAAGGACTGCAAACTCAACCAAGGTTTGCATATAAAAAAATCCTGAATAATTTCAGTTGCACAACAAGCAATAAGCATCACCAAAAAAGTTATGTGGACTTAATTATCTTGCTATAAACGTTTTTTTTTTCCCATAAGATTGTTATGTGCTACAAAGTGTCTTCAGTAAGTCTTTGGTTAGCTATTGAATTGTTGCATTTGCAATATTGTAAAATGTAGCTACATCAGCTCACAGCATTTTCAGCAGATAGTAGCTTTCTTGAAGGTTTCTCTGCAAATGAACACTATTTTGGGACTATTGTACCGTTTCATTGAGAGGTGTCTGGAATTTCAGTGTGGTTAAATTGTGTCTTTTCACAGTTTAACATTGAGCTGTTGTAGTTGTTGGAATGTGCTTTGCTTCACAAGTGGCGCTTTCTGTTGACATCCATAATGAGAAAAGGAAAAAAGTTATATTTTCCCTCTGTTCTATTTCCTATATTGGCATCCAGAGGAAAGCATGCTTCGTTCCTTACGCTGGATACAAATTAAATGGAGAAGTTGAAGAAGAAAATTCAGTGTTTTATAACGGCAGCACCACTTTCCTGAGACGGCGTGAAGGCGGAACAGCAGCAGCTTTGTTAAGCCGTCTGACAGATTGCCAGATGGTCCTCTGCTTTGAGATGTCAAGTCTCAACGAGAGGTGATTTCACACCTGGTTTTTCTTGTGCAGTTAGTTGGAGTGTTCTATAGTTCAAGGCCCTATGGAGCCCCACCCTTTTCCTTTCTCCAACTTTCTCTTATAACAGGCATTTACATGAACCCAAATAATGCATTTTTATTCAGAATGTTGAAAATCTAAACAGAAATGACTCAAATTCTCCGAACAGAATGAAGTCTGTAGATTTGATCACACAACCGTTTGGAACAACAAGGGTGGTTCAATCCTTTTGCAGTTCATTAGGTTGGAAAACAGTCATGCAAACACATGATCAGATTGTTCTCCACACACAGAATGCTCTGCACATAATGATGCAAGATCATCAACATACTCTGAGGACTCAGCATTTAATCATCAAAAAGAAAAGATCGTCGGATGTTTATAAAGACGTTTGCTTTGATGACCAGAAACAAACAGAATCTGTACTTGTCCGTGAACATTCAGCTTCTGTTGCACACTCTGGTCTGAGGGTAAGAATAAGATGGAAGTAAAATTACACAAAGACATGATGCCATTCAGCTGCTCACTTTGTTGAGATAAAATTTCTCCTGTTGCAGTTTGAGCAGCAAAATTCTAACAATGTGAACCCATTGCTGCAATGAAATGGTGAGGGGACAACAGGGGCTGATGTGTGCACATCCACTTCATCGTTTTTTTTGTGGTCATGTGGATTCATTCATCAAAATGATTGTTCTCCAATTGGAATCCATTCAGTATAGTTTCTGGTTTCTTTCATCTTCACAAACATTGGTTCTTGCATAGGGATGCAAGATTGATGACATACTCTGAGGACTTTTTAGGTGATTAAATACCTGAAAGGCCTTCAGAGATTTTCCAAAAAGGAAAAAGGGAAGTGACTGCATAGATTTGAAACATTAAGAAAATACTCTTTAGCTGCACAGGAACAAACAGAATAAATAGTTTTTATTTTTTGTAATGTGCATGAAGCACCAGCCCTTGTTGAGGAGTTTTGTCCAAGGGTGAGAAAGAGGAGGAATTAAAAGCCACAACTACGTGGTGTGATTCTGCTGCGCTCTTGATTAAGATATGAATATCCTCTGGTGCAGTCTGAGCAGCAAAATTATTACAATGTGACTCCATTGCTGAAATGAACTTTGGATGGGGCAACAGGAGCTGCTTTGTGCTCATGCCAGTATAACCAATCCAGTTGTTTTGAGTAACACAACATGTGCATCAGCTTGCTTTTTTTTTTTTTTTTTTTGCTATGTACATGTAAATGATCCATGTGGATTCACCCATCAAAATGATTCCTTTCTGATTGGAATCCATTCACTTTGGTTTCTTTCATATAAATGAAGCTACTTGGATAGTGATGCAGGATCAACAATGTACTCTCAAGCCTTTTTACATGATTAAATGCTTGGAAAGCCCTCAAAGATTTTCCCATAAAGGGACAAGGAAAGTAAATACATGGATTTTTAAGATTTTAACAGTTTCCATGGCCAGAAGCAAAGAATGAGAAGATGTTCCATAATATCCATGTTGTGGAGTCTGATTTGAGGAGGAGAGCAGCGAGAAGGTTAAAAATAACACCACACCCAAATAATTATTTTTCTTTTGGTCGTGTACACAAAATCTGTAACAGATTACATGATTAGTTTCTGATTGCAATCTTTCATATAGCTTTAGAGACATAAATGATGGTGCCAGAAAAGGCCAAATACAGTACATGGACTCCATTTGTATCATGCTTTAACTTCTGCAATAGAAGCTGGAGGTACTTTACATTAATACCTCACATTCACAACTCCACTGCAGGAGCAACTTGGAGACTAAGGTTAGGGTTAGGACCCTGCTCAAGGACCCTGCTCAAGGACCCATAGTGACTTTCAGGTCTGACTGGAATTTGGACTGAGGATTATGTGGTCTCAAGGCCACCGAGACCGTCACCTCCCATCAAATGTGTGTCCTGCTAAGGACACAACCACTCTTTCTGTCATCCTCACACCCAAACACACAATGATGAGGTCCACCACCCACATTAGTCTTATCTGAATGCAACCATAGATAAGATGGACAGGGAGCAGGTCACGGAGTGTTTCTGAGGAATGCCAGCCAACTAAAGACCACATTGGGAAACTGTCCTTACCGACTGTCCTTGTCATATCTTGTTTCCACATAGGGAAACTGTATAACCTCCCAGATGTAACATTTTCACAACAATAGAACATCCTATCAATGCATTACACTTAAAACCAGCTGGGCACTGTTTGACAGCCGTATTAACAGTAGAGTAGCAGTGCACAGTAGTGAGCTAGCTTGTTTTCCTCCATCTTTCTGCTGCAGCACCAACTGCTCATTTATGCAGAGTGGCCACAATTCACTCACGGTCATTTTGTTTAATGGAAGCCATTCATTTTTGCATGGCGTTGTCTTTGGCAGGTGCTTCTCAGAATCCATTAGGAGATGAGTGTGCTGCAAACGCGTACAACATCGAAGCCAAGATCAAAGCCTGTTGGACCCCATCTCATTTCTTATCCAAGGCGGGCTGAATTTGTATTCTAGATCAGCTCACTTGTCCAGTTTTTAAATGTGCAACGCCAGTTTGATGTCAAACACATTTGTGCGAGAACAATTCAACATTAATATGCAACATCATTCCTGCACTGTTTGACATGAAGAGGATGACCGCTAAGGACTGTACAGGGTACACAGTAATGCTTGTGTAGCATTTGTGCACCATTTGAAACCGCCAAGCTAATTATGGTTATGTCCTCTTACTAAGGGCTTTTTGATGCACAGAAGCTCTGCCCTTAAGACTATCCTCATTTCCATCAAATGGCCTTAACTTTCCAACAATGTGATTCATTGGTGTTTAGTCTACAGGTGTCACGGGATGGAGGAGACGTGATCAGTGGATTAACCCTGTGCTTGTGCAGATGTCCGTCCTTTAGGAAGGACAACAGAGAAATGTGCCAGAACAAACTGCAGCATCATTGTGACTCAAGAAACAATCACGAGCACTAAATTTCTGTATATTTCCATTAGCTGATTGTGTGGACTTTGCTGCCTCTGTGCTACTTTTCTCTTTTCCTTTGCATCAGTTCTGCTGATTCATTCAATCACATGGCTTGTTCTCGTATTAGTTCAACTAATCCAATGTTTGTGCTACAACCCCAATTCCAATGAAGTTGGGACGTTGTGTAAAATGTAAATAAAACAGAATACAATGATTTGCGAACCCTCTTCAACCTAGATTCAATTGAATACACCACAAAGACAAGATATTTAATGTTCACTGATAAACTTTATTGTTTTTGTGCAAATATTTGCTCATTTTGAAATGGATGCCTGCAACACGTTTCAGTAAAGTTGGGATGGGGCAACAAAAGACTGGGAAAGTTGATGAATGCTCAAAGAACACCTAATTGGAAACCGGTTGAGTGTCATGATTGGGTATAACCGGAGCATCCCCAAAAGGAGCTCAGCTTGACCTCCTGGTCCTGGTGCCCTGCTGTTTTCTGGTTGTCAACCATTTTGGTCTAGCCTTTCCTAGGCTTTAACCATGATCAGCAAACCTGTCACTGATCATGGTTTCCAATTGGTGAGATAGTTAAGTGCAAATATTCCAAAATGGTGTGTTTTTTTAAATGAATACTCATTTAAAAGAATAACATAATGTCTGTTGGGATATTTCATAAGATGCTATGCGGTGATGAATGCTGTATAAACTATATGCTGCCTCCATGTCAACCAATGGCATAGCTAGATTTATAACAACTAGTGACACCAAAGACCTTGCAGAAAAATGTCTTCCTACAAACATAAATCCGGTAGTCATAAAAGAAAGGACAGAAAAGAAAGAGAAGAGAAGAGAGCAAAGATGACGAAATTAGACAGTTTTGGATTTTCCAGCACAGCCAGTAGCCAGTACCAGCCGCCAACCAATGGGTCCGGGACCAGGCTGCTCCTCTTGTTTCTGATGTTGCCGGTGACAGTGGTATCAACTGAGAGATCGTTTTCCAAGTTAAAAATGAACAAGATGTACTTGAGGAGCACCATGGGGCAGGAGCGGCTGAGTGCCTTACCTCCATTGAAAACTCCAGAGCTGGGGAGTTGAACATCGGGGATGTTATACAGGATTTTGCCCAATGGAAGGCTCGCAAGATGCCCTTCACTGAGCCAAATATTTTTCAAGGAACTTGGGGTATCTTAATAATCTGACGGTGGTGGGTTGCCATGCCCCTTCCCTGTTTGATCACCGCTGTGCACCAGTTTCACGAGAGGTCTGAGTTTTTCAGTTGTTACATAGTTGCTGTTTGATCAGAAGATCTTTAAATAAAATGTCAAAAAAAAAACCAATCATATTTTTCGTCTGTCTTGTTATGCTTTAGGCTTCATGTTATTATCTCTTCTTGCCTTAAGGTGTATCATGTTGGGGTGCACTCTTGACTTTGCAAGAAAAATGACTTTGTAGTCATTTCAGCACTGCCATGAATTAGACAGCTCCTCCCCTACTGTCTGATGATGATGTCTGTTGGCTGCACACTCTTGTGCGCGTACGATTCAGAGCTGGCAGTTAAATCTAGATTCTTGACCTCTTAAAAATTTTCTAATACAATAACCCAAGTCATTTATTTGATTGTAAAATCCAGCACACTGTTGGTAAAAGTCTATATATATATCTCATAGTGTGGGTGTGCGTGATTGCGTGTGTAAGCCTAATAAGTAGTAACACACGTGGTAAAGCCTGTCAATATATCTTAGACTGGGGCCTGTTCTGAGGTTGCTACGCCACTGAGAAACTTTAATCCTGTTCCAATGCATTCTCTTCTTACATGCAGTTTGCAAATCTGGATTTTCTCAATTGAGACTTGGACCATATTAGAGTTGTGTTACTGTGCAATTCTCACAGACGTGCACAAAGCTGTGGTTCAGAAATGGAAGTATTGTTCAACTCTTCAAACATCTTGTGTGTTTTTCAAAAGTTATGCATATCATAGACCACGATTCTAGTCCTCACTGGTACGGACTAACTGCAATGAGAGATTTGGACCCAAACATGCTGGGAGCTGGAGTAGAAAAAACAAGATAATGGTTTATTGTACAAGGTAGAATGTTGATACAGAAATGAATTCTGAGGCGCAGGAGTCGGGGCAAAAGCTGGACCAAAATGGTTGGAGACCAGAAAACGGCAGGGAACCAGGAATCAGGTGGGTGTGAATAGAGCTGACTGCAGGAGAAGTTGCTGGAACAAAAAAAAAAAAACACGACAAAATAATCGCAGGAAGGAAAACAATAGAAGAATCATGAAAACTATTGAAGATGACAGAGGCCAGGTTACCACAGGATGAAAACTGAGTCACTGGAGAAGGTGGAGTGACTGAACCAGGCTTTAAATACAGGTGCAGATGATTGATGACAGGTGCGTGCAATCAGCTCACCTGGAGGAGCAGGAAGGGAGGGGGAGGAGAGCAAACACCAAGGCAGCACAACACTAACCCTAAAACAAAACCATAAGAGAACATAATTTTTTAAAGTTGCTAGGCAGCTGAGACAAGTTTAGAGCCTCATTCCAGAATGAATTCCAGAAATTGTGGTCGTATTGGTTTTTCTGGGTCAGGCTCAAAACTTCTCACTCTATTGCCATTGGGCGTGTGTGTGTGTGTGTGTGTGTGCGTGTGTGTGCGTGTGTGTGTGTGTCTTTAAATGATTGTATGTGACTGTCCAAATGCTTAAAAATAGTTTTTCTAATTCATTGTGCTATAACAAAGAAACCTAATTAATTGCCTCATTAAACATCTGGAAAAAGTATAATTTATTAAAAATGTGAAAAGTGCCTTAAACAGTTTTTTTTTTCATTCAGTCACTAATTATTTAATTGCTTCAGCTATGCGTTGCTCTAAGCTTTATTTTTGTTATGCCTTTGGTTCAGCTGTAAATTGGAGCTGGACTTGAAGCTTATAATTACAACCAGATGTCAGTTTGAGGTGTCGTTATGAGACCGATGACGACTACTGTATCAGACCTGATGGACGTGTCACGTGGAACAGATGCACGTGTGTGTTGTCTGGGTGAATCGGTAGACAGGTTCAGACCCAGATCCAGTCCTGGGCTGTGGCCAGGTAGAGGATAAGAGCCGCCCCCGTCCGTTAGAAACAGATGTTACTGTATGAAAACGTGCCCAGGAATTTTTTTACTCATTCCAAATCCCTCCTTCTCCTTCACAGACCTCCGTGAGAACTTGTGGAATGAAATGGAGAAAGGGGGAAGTGTGAAATGCATGACAAGGGGATGGAGGGATGGAAAAAGAAGGCTTAGTGGATGGATGAATAGATGGGAGATAAATACGGTGGGTGGATGAAGTTTGGCTTTTTCAGCCAAGGTTCCATCATAGGGGGAATATTTCAAAAGCAGGGCTGAGTGAAGAGGAAAAGCGGGAAATACACGGGAGTGACAGTGGAGGAATCAAAGGCTCAGAGTGATGAAAGCTCGTCCAGCATCTTGTCTGTCACTGAGCAGCGGAGGCTGAAGGCCTGTTAGGACAAGAACCCCGTGCTGCACGAGTGCCTTATGTTCACTTCATCTTCAACATGTCCACTCTGCAATCTGTCTCACACGCACGAGTGAAAAGCACTCATCTGAAACAGGAGTGAGAGTCACAGACAGACAGACAGGTGTCTGTGTGCAGAGCATCTGCATCTCCTCAGAGAAATAAAACGTGACTCAGAGACAAAGTAATTATGTTGCGTTCCAACACTGATTTATTCTCACTTATTCTATTCCCTCACCCCATAATATCAGTGAATTAAGGCTTTCCCTGTTCTCTTATTGTTACAGTCAGTCACTTTTAACATAATTTAGCTTCATATTTGGATAATTTCTAGAGTCACTGAACATTTCTGTGAGTTTTAATTTCAGTTCATTAATATTCATGCAGTATTTTTCATTGAGTTCATTTTATAACGGTTAGCTTTGTATTCAGTTAATATTACATTCCGGTAGTTTTCTCATTAAGTTACATGGTTAGATTTGTATGAGAGCGATTGAAGCAATTTTGACTGAAGTATAATGCAAAATGTACACCAATTGGGCTTTTCAATATTAAATTCAGATCCGGATCAAACTTTGTCAGTCAATAGTGAGTGCCAATCTGCACCTCACTTTCAAATATGAGAGTGATTGGGGCACATTTGATTAAGATATAATGTAAAATATATATGAAATGGGGTTTTCAATGTTAAAGCTAAATGGCCGCCAAATCTGTAATCTGGATCAGATCCGGATCAAACTTTGTCAGTCGATAGTGAGCACTAGTCTGCACCTCACTTTCAAATATGTGAGTGATTGTGGTATATTTGATTAAGATATAATGTAAAATAGACATTAAATGGGGTTTTCAATGTTAAAGCTAAATGGCCGCAAAATATGTAATCTAGATCAGAACCAGATCAAACTTTGTCAGTCGATACTGAGCACTAGTCTGCACCTCACTTTCAAATATGTGAGTGATTGTGGTATGTTTAAGATATAATGTAAAATATACATTAAATGGGGTTTTCCATGGTCAATTTAAATTGCCACAAAATTTGTAATCTGGATCAGATCCAGATCACAGTTTGTCGGTTGATAAAGGAGACCATCCTACACAATGCCATCAAATATGAAAGGAATTTGACCATTTCTTGTCAGAGTTATAAATTTTTGAAAATTTGTTCAATGTTGAGATAGGGATTTTCCAATTTTCCAAGATTTTTCCTGATTTCGACCTATGACCTTGAAAATCGAAGCAGGCTTTGCCCATTAGGATATGAATCTTTGGTAAAATTTCATAATGATATATGAAAAACTATGGGCTCCAGGCTGTTCACAAACAGACAAACAAACAAACAGAGATAATATCATGAACCTGACTGAGGTTTGATTTAATGTATGTACATCTCTGCATTAATTGTTCTCAAGACCAATTACATCAAAAGGGAAAAGAAAAGGGATTCATAAGGTTGCAATTATATTTGCCTTTTTATTATAATTAGCTTATGCTTTTAGAATCCCATAGTTGAAGAGCAGCAGAGTTGACATAATATTTTAAGCAATTTAATAACCAAAGACAGCTGTATTGTGCACTCACCAAGACGAACCACATTCAACAACAGCAGCAAATACTGATCACGCTCGTCGTTAATTAAATAGAGTTCAGATGCAAGTTTATATTAGTTTAAACCACATGCCTGTGTGACTTCATCACTGATATTAAATTGTGCCGAGTCTATTTGAAGTACACAAAGTGAGAGCTTAGATTAAATTGTAATTCTCTAAATAAAAAGCTTGTAGCCAGACTTATAACCAAATATTTCACTGTTGGCAAGACTGTTGAAGTTGCAAATTAATCTAATCTAATGTTGCATAATGTAATATTCTGGCTCTAAACTCCACTGGCTACTGATTAGAATTGCATTGTTATTAATTTTAAAAGCTCATGACATGTAAATAGAAAAGGATTAGCTTTACACATAAAACACAGAAATACACTGAAAAAACAAGTTCAAGTTACATGCAACTTCAACTACACCTGCTCCTAATTCTAATCATGCATGTTATGATGATTATACCCTGCAACAAACTCAGACATGTCCAGCAGGTGGCAGTGGTCACCATGTAGCAGACAGGTGTATTTTATATTGTTTTTGTTTGCCTTTCGGCCACTCCCGTTTGTTCAGGGTCGTCACTGCGGATCCAGCGCATTGGGATTTGGCGCAGGTTTTTTATTTTATTTTATTGATTTTTTTACGCCGGCTGCACTTGTCGGTGGTATATTATATATGTAAAATAAAGTTGCTTTTTGGGTTGATCAAACTTAACCAAAATTTAATGTTTAACATCATTATCTACCCTCTTACTTTTTTTTTATTGAGTCTGAATTACAGTATCTAATAAGATTAAGGGATTGATACATCTATCCATCACCAGTGGCAACGTCGATCAACTGCAACTTCACGTCCATCCAGCCCTCCAGGCCTGAAAAAATTTGTACACTGGAAACAGCAGACATTTAGCGTGTACGTTCTATGCATGTGTGAACTCTCCATGCCAGCAGGTGGTGCTAGTCTGTGTATATTTTTCAGAAAGGAAATCTGGATCCTGTGGAGAGATAATCTTAGCCCGACAACCAGCCCAGCTATGAATTGGGCCGGATACTGGCCCAATTCATTGGAGTATTGGAGTGAGATTTCCCACTCCTAAATGACCAATAGGAGAGCAGCGTTCGTGCCACATCCCCAAACTGAGGCTGACCAACACTGACATCAGCATCTCTGCCGCCAATCAATCACAGGCTAGGAAAGAGAGGCCAGTATCTGGCCCAATTCAGGGCCAATTGTCGGGCTAAGATAAAGAAAGAAAGCAGCATTTGCTCAACATTTTTACCACATTCCTGGTCGTCGCTGACGGCTGTTGTGTCAAACTCTTTATATACAGTATGTGATGCGTGCCCTCTTGACTTTGTCATTTGCTTTGTTTTGTCACTTCATCATGTTGACTCATGGAAAAAGCCACTAATGGTGGGACACATTGAGCCGACTTGGGTCATTGGCTCCATACGAGGTCAGATGGTTGACTACTGGCTCTTGTGCTTTACACGGTACAACCCTAGGCTTTAGCCCAGGGGTGTACCATGGCTTGTACCGAGGCTTTGGACCCATGGGCCACCAAACTGCTACATTTGGTGGGCAGAGTCCATTTTTGATGGTCAAAATTAAACATTTATTAATAATTCAGAATGGGCAATTTGACACAACCCTCCAGGCAGACAACCGGCCCATCTTCATTTCTTGAAAGTAACCATCCACCTGCCACAATCAGGTAAAAAAAAATAAGAATTTGTAACACCATACAAACACCACCATCTTGGTGTTTTTTTTTTTTTTTATGAACAATACATTTTGTACAATCATCATGCTCCAAAACTAAGACATTCCATTGAAGTAACTGAAAACTGAATATTGCCACAACACTCACAGGGTGCGGCTGGATGGTATAAAACATTTAAACTGAAATCAATGTCAAACATCAACTAATAGTTGAAATTCCAGTTAAACATGAAATCATCTGGTCACTGTTATCTACAGTATATGTTGTTTGCTGACCTAAACAGTGAGCTGAGTTCAGGTCTGAGAGCATACACTTGTGCCGCACATCACTGCGCCTGCCACAGAATGGAGCCATCTTTGGTCCTTAATGGCATCCACCCAGATGGACAGTGGATTTAACCCCACGCCTCGAGAGTAACCATCTATCTGTTGCAGTCAGGTGAAACGTGAGCGTCTCCTTGGCCTTCTCCAGCTGCTGGATCATACCCACAGAAACCCACCACTATCTAAGTCATCTCAGTCTCCCTGAGTAACTGTTTGATTGGTACAAAGTCATTCAGGAAAACAATGAGGGCAGAAAAAGAAGCATGTTTTTGATTGTGGGAGGAACCTGGAGTGCCCGGAGGAAACCCACACAGACACGGGAAGAACATGCAAACGCCACACAGAAAGGACAGGAATCGATCCCACTGCTTTCTTCCTGTGAGGCACCAGTGCTGACCACTAAGCCACCGTGCCGCCCAGGAACATGATCAACAAAGAGCAACTGCAGTGTTTGTTTTGTAGCTGTAACATCAATTCTGACACTATTTAAAGTGACAACAGAACAGACTACAGTCATTATTCATTATAAAAGATGAAAGTTGATGTGACATTTAAGAACTGGTGCAGTAAATCGTTGTGAATGTTTCTTTGAAGAGCTGCACTGGTAGATTACTTGGACAATAGCTCCCTCTATAGGTCATATTACTGTCTACACTACATACTGTCACTCATATCTGTGTTGCATTATTTTTCTCAAATAATCTTGAAAAACTAGACCATTGAAATGTAGCATGTTGAAATAAACTGGAAAAATGCCTTCAGTATTTCTATATTTGTAATCATGATGTTTGATTTGTACAGAATCACATTATTTTTTTAAAAAATCTTAATGCATTCTTAATCATATGTGGAACTAATGCAATTGTATTTTCAGAATTTGGATTAGTTTTACACTGAGTTTACAACTTAAGATAACTAGTTAACTGAAAATGAAACCTTACTAAAAGTAAAGATAACTCAATTTAAAACTAAATGAAAGGAAAAATAATGGCTGTGTAATGTTCTAAACTAAAATGCAGGCAGACACAGGACACAAGACATAAATGTGGCTTAGTCACTTTGACCATGAAATCGCCATAAATGCAGTTGTTTGCCTTTTACCAGGGAACAGTGCAACCCCACCAACGGACACCAGAGGGAGACAGAGAAAAGAAGGAAAGAGTAAATATACTCAACAAAAATATAAACGCAACACTTTTGGTTTTGCTCCCATTTTGTATGAGATGAACTCAAAGATCTAAAACTTTTTCCACATACACAATATCACCATTTCCCTCAAATATTGTTCACAAACCGTAAATGCAACTACCACAAAACCAGAAGTGACTAAAACAAGTATCAACCACTCAGGACATAGGGCAGCACACGAGGAAATACCAAAAATAAGCGTCATACAGGGAGGACGAATGCAGCAAACACAGACTGACACAAAATTCAAATAAAGTCTACAATAGAGGAACAATGTGTTAAAAAAAAACTTAAATCCCCAAACACAAAGGAGACGAGGCCACAAAGTGAATCCTATATATAAAGTGATTTGGTTGTGTGTGTGTGTGTGTGTCAGCAGGCCGTATTGGTAAAAAGGTGGAGCATGGGGGGTGAAACCGTGTCCTCCATCTTTTATGATGAAATAATGCTCAATTTATGTGGAAATGATTGTTGTACAAAAGCTTCAGATATCTGTCGCTGAGATAGATGATGACTGGGGCACAATTTTAAGCAGGAACGAGGTGATAATCGGTGAACCGCGGCTAATGACACATGCAGACAGGGTGAACAGATTTTTAGGAGGGACTGTTCAGTCTGCGACACCAGTCCAACGTAGTCTTCAAGGCATTTGTCCCCGAGCTAGAAGTCACAATCTCTGAACTTCTGAGGGTTTTGAATGCAGCATGCTTGCATGTGACGTCATAGATGACCTGTGGGGGACTTCTGATCCTCCACTGGCACATCGAGGAGCTACAACCCCTGGCAAAAATGATGGAATCACCGGCCTCGGAGGATGTTCATTCAGTTGTTTAATTTTGTAGAAAAAAGCAGATCACAGACATGACACAAAACTAAAGTCATTTCAAATGGCAACTTTCTGGCTTTAAGAAACACTATAAGAAATCAAGAAAAAAAGATTGTGGCAGTCAGTAACGGTTACTTTTTTAGACCAAGCAGAGGAAAAAAATATGGAATTACTCAATTCTGAGGAAAAAATTATGGAATCACCCTGTAAATTTTCATCCCCAAAACTAACACCTGCATCATATCAGATCTGCTCGTTAGTCTGCATCTAAAAAGGAGTGATCACACCTTGGAGAGCTGTTGCACCAAGTGGACTGACATGAATCATGGCTCCAACACGAGAGATGTCAATTGAAACAAAGGAGAGGATTATCAAACTCTTAAAAGAGGGTAAATCATCACGCAATGTTGCAAAAGATGTTGGTTGTTCACAGTCAGCTGTGTCTAAACTCTGGACCAAATACAAACAACATGGGAAGGTTGTTAAAGGCAAACATACTGGTAGACCAAGGAAGACGTCAAAGCGTCAAGACAGAAAACGTAAAGCAATATGTCTCAAAAATCGAAAAATGCACAACAAAACAAATGAGGAACGAATGGGAGGAAACTGGAGTCAACGTCTGTGACCGAACTGTAAGAAACCGCCTAAAGGAAATGGGATTTACATACAGAAAAGTTAAACGAAAGGCATCATTAACACCTAAACAGAAAAAAACAAGGTTACAATGGGCTAAGGAAAAGCCATTGTGGACTGTGGATGACTGGATGAAAGTCATATTCAGTGATGAATCTCGAATCTGCATTGGGCAAGGTGATGATGCTGGAACTTTTCTTTGGTGCCTTTCCAATGAGATTTATAAAGATGACTGCCTGAAGAGAACATGTAAATTTCCACAGTCATTGATGATATGGGGCTGCATGTCAGGTAAAGGCACTGCGGAGATGGCTGTCATTACATCATCAATAAATGCACAAGTTTATGTTGATATTTTGGACAATTGAAAGGATGTTTGGGGATGATGAAATCATTTTTCAAGATGATAATGCATCTTGACATAGAGCAAAAACTGCAAAAACATTCCTTGCAAAAAGACACATAGGGTCAATGTCAACGAGCAGATCTGATTTGATGCAGGTGTTAATTTGGGGGATGAAAATTTACAGGGTGATTCCATAATTTTTTCCTCAGAATTGAGTGATTCCATATTTTTTTCCTCTGCTTGGTCTAAAAACTAACCGTTACTGACTGCCACAATCTTTTTTTCTTGATTTCTTATAGTGTTTCTTAAAGCCAGAAAGTTGCCATTTGAAATGACTTTAGTTTTGTGTCATGTCTGTGATCTGCTTTTTTTCTACAAAATTAAACAACTGAATGAACATCCTCTGAGGCCGGTGATTCCATAATTTTTGCCAGGGGTTGTATATTAGTCTAATGTGGTGTCTTATTTTTGAAAATCTGTTACTGTGCACGTTTCCGTTGTTCATAAAGATATAAAGTTTGTTTAAGAGGGCATGCTTGCGGTTTGAGGGCTGAACTGAGCGCACCACTAAACATGCTACAGCCGGCATCACAGACCATTTACAACGGAAAGTGCATGATACCCCCCCCCCCCCCCCACACACACACACACAAAAAACACATAAAAACATAAAACTGAACCAAAGACAGCAACAGAGAAATAACAAACACAAGACACCACAGATCCTGTTGCAAAGAATTCTGGATAAAATCTGGAGAAATTTCACATAAAAGTTTTGCTGGAGATCTTCTGGGCAGGTAAGACAACACTCACACAGGTCTACTGTGTCAAATATTAATACTAAGATTAATCAGTGATTACACTAATGTCATATCATAACTTTATTAGACTCTATATGCACTTTTCCTAGTTGTAAGTTGAAAATTCTGAGTTTCTCATTTCCTTTGAATGGAGCCTTCAAGGTCCCAGAGAGTGAAGTCACTATTTGCCACTATTTGAATCCCCCTCAAATAAGCACTTTACCAGCAAGAAAATTAGCTGTAATTTAGTGATGTACCACGGATTTAGCAGCACTACATCATAATTAGATTTCAATACAAAGTAAATTTTGTAGAATATTGAAATGGACTACACATTTAAACATTAAACATGAGAGCACTTCTGAAGCGTGACGGCACTCGGTGTAAGATGTGAAGCTGAAAATCACTTCATGACACAATCATGAGGTAAAATACAATGTTTTGTGAAAAAGCGAAAAAGTGTAACCGCTGAAAAGAGGTGCACTTAAAAAAGGAGCCACAATCCACACAAAGCGCCCCCATGTGGACAAAAGTTGAACTGATATTTGTTTGTAAGCTCAACAGGACTTGGATCAAACATCGGTGAGTGTTTGTACATGAATCCATGTACACACACACAGTACTTGACAGGGCAAAACACTCCAAACGACCTCGTGACTATATTATCCTGTACATACATAGAACCAACCGCCTACCACATACACCGACACTAATGCTCCATTAGCAAAGAGGTCTTGAGTTCACTCCCTTTTTCTGTCTTACACTATTGCAAAAACACACAACTTTCACTTAAAACTGAACCGACACTGCATTGTATAGACCCTGTGCAGCCGATGTTGTCGGATCACGTGATCACTGTGTTGGAGGACAAGAAAGACTCTGTTCAGTTTGACAACAAGCTAAATCGTTAATGCCGGTCTTCAGTTTTCACTGTGAACCTTCTGGTACAATCCAGCTCAGACTAAAGGAACATATTTTGTTCTACGATAAGAGATGTTCAGGTTCATTTTGTAATTGACTTGAACTTTGAATTGTGTTATTTGTCACATCATTCTTTAACGTCTCCACTGACGTGTTCAACATATTTCAGAGCAGCTGGGGCGGTCCCAATCAAGATTTATTGCCTTTTGGTCATTTAATAATGAGTATCTGCCAATACCAAGTCCTAATCTGATGCTTGTGTTTTCCTGTGTTGCCCAGAAAATATTGCAAGCAACGTTAAAGTCAATCCAGTGGATATGCTTGACAATTGAACAGCTCTGCAATGCATTACTTAATGTTTTTATTCATTGATTTATTTATTACAAAACAAAAAAGTATTCATGCAGATTTTTTTTAATATGGCTCTCACCCATTCCACTTTGTGCAGCATTGTAGTAGAAAAACTAAAACATACTACGAATACTGAACAGATGATATGGATTGTAGAATGATGGCAAAGAATGTGTTTTAGTTGTTAAAACGACATTTATTATTGTCATTATTATATGCATAAAAATGAGTGAGCCTTTACCAAGATCTTCAGACCCCTCGTCCTTCTACTTACGGGCCTGTACAGGAGGTAATTACATACAGGATGATGAGAAACATTCAAATGCTACCATATTGGTCAGTAAAAAGGATACCGCGTGCAAATTTGGTGCAGATCAAACAAATATGGTGCATATTTGAAGTGACACAGAGCATAAATATGCCTTTAAAACTGCTGGTAAATGAGACGCAAGCAAGGATAGAACGGTGGTGACAGACACGCCGACTGATCAGTGTGAGGCTCGTGTTTATGACATCCAACTGCATCAATAATTATAATAGAACCACTTGATTGGGTCTGTCCAGTCAGGTTATTCATTTATTCATTTTTGCCTCACAGATTCTAAGCTCCATTGTTTTTTTTGTTTTTTTTATGTAACCAATTTTGTTTTGCAGCTGCACCAATGGAACTCACAGTATTTTCTTCAAGGTCAAAAACTTTGATAACATTCATCCTTAGGGAGAGTTTTCATGGGAAAACTGAACAGTTTTACTTAGTTTGACTTTCTGGAAAAATGCTCAACAGCTCCATGATATTGATCTCTGTGACTGAACTGAGACATTCCTACCAACAGCAGATTCATGCTTGCGCTTTGCATTTGGAACGCCTTTTTTGCCTCCAAAATGGCGAAGCTGAGGCTGAAGGTCACGTGACTGCACACAGCCTATAGCGAACAAAAGCAGAGACACTAGCCGCAGTTGTTTTCCTTTTTCCCCTTATTCATTTTGCTTGTCAACTCCTAAATCAATACAGCAAAATTCATGAAAATCACAGTCAAAATATAAGATTTCACAGTGTTTTACACCACAGTGTCAAAGGCAGGCTTTGCAGAATGCAGAACAATTAGCTTGCTAAGGAGAGTGAAGAGTAACAAACACTGCAACAGACAGATGCTTATTTAACTGATATCAGCCCTTTTTTTTAAAAGTGTGTGTATATATACGCAAAGGAAGTTGCAGATAATTAAAACAATTGCAGTTGTGGTTATCACACTTAAATCCTTCACACATCTGCTACAGTAGTCTGTTTAAACAATCAAGTGCAAGGCACTGTGGAGAGAATATTCAGTCTGGAAGTCTGCTTTCCTCAGGCCGGTCATTACTGAACAACAAATGTGTCCATTATGATGCATAATTTCACTTTGAGTTTGTCTAATCTGCCTGATTGTGCCTTCATTGTGCACTACGTAAGCCATCAGAAAAAAAACAAAAAAAAAACACAGTGACACGTGTGTGACGAAGCTGAATCATCTCCTGTAAGCCAACATCCCTCGCGTGCAAAGCCTGACACCTCGCCTCCATAAGCACCGAGACATACTTCTACCTCCGGGCCTTCACGTTCAAACACACCATCACGTTCAGCCGTATATGGAATCAGTTATTTGGAGTCCCTCAGGTGGCCAAAGCTCCGGACACAGAGCTACTTCAAAGTGGCTTTTGAAGAGCTGCAGCTGCAGATGCGAGGCCTCCGATTGTCTCCGTGGTCTGTTTGATCTCGGCCCCTTGCTGAGGAGGCATGCCTTTTCTCTGCAACGCCGCCTCTGACCTGCGACAAATCAACACTTACTGAGTGCTTTCACTCAAACTCAGTCACACTTGTGAATGACATCTGAATAACAACTAATAATTCCTACCAACACTTTGCCAAACTGTCAACAAATACACTCACTGGCCACTTTATTAGGTACACCTTGCTCAAGCTCTTGTTGGCAGAAACTCTGTGGTCAAGAGGATCAAAGAAAAAAGGCAATTTAAGTGACTTAAGGTGCACTGACATGAGCATGACTTTGATTCATGCACATGCACGACCTGTGTCATGCAGGAGAGTAAACTCGTCTTTAAGTGGTGCAGACTGAACGTAAGAAGGGCGCCGGCACATGCAATTGCGCAAAGAGAATTTTGAAATGTTCAACAAATCCTTCATGCATAAATGTCGTGCTACGCGGTGCAATCTAATCGTCAACATGACGTGCAGCTCGTCAAGTGAAGTAAAGAAGAAGTGAACAGAGCGAGTGGTTGCATCTGCGGATCGCATCAGAGAGCAGCTCGTCTGAATGATTATAAAAGATGCTAAATCTATCATAAACATACTTTAACAGCTGCACACAAGAAGAAAAGAACATGCAACTGTTTTACCAAGCCATGAAAATGTAAACATGGCAAATAATTACCGTTTTAGACGGCTCAAAATGCTTTCTCCAGCTTGTTAGAATTGACTGATCCACCACGAAATAATTATTTTATACACACAGCGTCCAGTGCAGAGCATGTGGGAGGCGGTGGAACAAAGCACGGCATCCGGGTGGGATCACAGCGGGTGGGATCATCAGGATGATGGGCATGCAAGTGTGTGAATCAAAGTCATGCTCATGTCAGTGCACTTTTAGAACATTCACAAACTGCTGATTGGGATTTTCATGTACAGTGATCTCTAGAGTTACCTGAAATAGAAGACAAGTCCAATGGGTGAAGGTTCTCAGGTTCAAGTTGATAAAAAGTCACTCATAATTCAAATAGCCTCCCGTTACAACCACAGAATATAATGGACATCATTGAGGGTTTAAAGCTCAAATGGGGCAGCTCTATATGCCACTATCTTAAATTAACCCTCTGGGGCCGACGCCGTCGTATACGACAGCTAAGACCAAACTTTACTAAATTATAAATAACTTTTTAATGATATGAGATAGCAGTGGTGTCAAAAGTACACACATTTGTTACTTAAGTAGAAGTATAGATACTGCAGTTTAAAAACACTCTGGTAAAAGTTGAAGTATCAACTTGACCTCTTTACTCAAGTAAAAGTGAAAAAGTATGTGCTCCAAAACCTACTTAAAGTATAAAAGTATAAAGTAACCTTTAAAAAAAAAAAGGTAGATGCCACTATATGAATTGAAATCTTAATTTAAAAACTGATTCGTTCTACATGTGGCCCAAGACCCCAAAACCCCAAATTATCCCCCAACACCACCTGCATGAAAATGTTTGAATTCTCGAAGCTCTGAAATGCAATCTGGGATTATTCCAGACGATAAACTGCAGTGAGTGCAGCATCCATTTAGTGAGAAAAAAAAAATTTTTTTTCCTTATTCAAATTCATTCCAGTAGTATTCTGCTCTTACAAGGATGCAGCAGTTTTCTAGTTTGGCAGATAGTTCAGGAGGAAATAACTGAAGAAATTAACAAACTGAAAATATGGTTTGACCGAAACAAATTGTCATTAAATAAGACAGGGATGAAGTGGAGGTGTAATAGTCACTAGGTGTTCACAGGAAACATTTATTTATTTATTTATGTATGTATTCATATATGTATGTTCATTGTTAGTTGCTTTTATATTTTCTGTTGTGTTTCTATTCAGGTTCTTTTTGCCTCTTTCTCTAAAATTGTATATAATAATCATTAGATTATTAATATATAAACAAAAATAAATTTAAGAATTACAATTTGAAAACAAATGTACCCGAACGTGACGAGAGCTGCTTAATGCTAACTTTTAACATTGAAAATGCCATAGACATGCTAACGCGTTAGCGTCGCTCCCGTTTTTAAGTTATAAAATACATCTCTCAACTGTTTCAGAAGACCATAACAGATCGGTTTAACATAGAAAAGATAAATAATACTCACAGACGTATGCTCTTTACGGTTTTAGCGGGGGAAAATTAAGCGAAAGAAAGAAAGAATAAACGAAGCAATAGGTCGAAGCATTGCTTCAATCTGCGAACCACTGCTTGGATTGGTTCACGGTTCAAAGCAAAGCCGCGCTGCAGAAAAGTTAATTACAGGCGCACATGACGTGAAATATATATATATAAAAACATTAAACTGAAGCCAAGAGTAACGAGGCTGTTTGTTTTAAAAATGTAAGGAATAGAAAGTACAGATAGTTGTGTGAAAATGTAATGAGTAGAAGTCAGAAGTAGGCAGAAAAATAAGTAAAGGAGTAAAGTATAGATACCTAAAAAGTGTACTTAAGTACAGTAATGAAGTATTTGTACTTCGTTACTTGACACCTCTGTGAGATAGAAACTTACTTTTTTTTTTTGTTGCTGAAATTAACTCTGCTGACTTTCGAACCACTCATCGGCCATCTTTGTACTCCTCATAGAAGCTGTGTGATGATGTGCACAATGTGAGTGTCCAATCGGAATTGGTTCACTGTCACATGGTTTTCCAAAATCCAATCTTAGGGCAGATCTTAGTGATCAGTGAAAGCAGACAGAGAGCCTCTGATGACAATCTCACATGAAAGCTGCTTTAGGAGCAGCACAGAACAGTCCAAAACAGAGTAGAAGTTTGTGTTGTAACCTTTGTGTAATAGCAGACAGAAATTGCTTTGAGATGAAGCAAAAAAAAAACAAAACAAAAAAAACACATAGACCATTTTGTATATATTGTTTGAAATGTGCATTTGTGTTTATTGCTTGAACCTTTTTGTTGTACAGTCTTTCACACAAGACCTCAAATTACCTTTCTAAAGTGTCAGAACAGTTGTTTATTATAGTCTGCTGTGTGTTTTGAATAAATGTGTGTGGAAAATTATTTTCCACTTCTCTTTTTTCTTCCTTATTTTTGATTGTAAACCTTTATTACACTTATAAAACACAACAAAAAACATATATATTCTGAAACCACAGGTTGTCCTGAAAAAAGAGACATAAAACTTGATTGTGGGATGCAGGGAGAGCTGTTAACAGCAATAATAAAACATTTATGCCAGGAGAGTGAACTGTCCAAAAAATGTCCTCGGACCCCAGAGGGTTAATCATACCTTCATGGTGTAAAATAGCTGAAACTAATGAGTTATAAGCAAAACTTTCCAGTGTAGTTGTCATAAATGGGGAAACTAGCTATAGTGACCAAAATCTTTTGTGTGTGTGTGTGTGTGTGTGTGTGTGTGTGTGTGTGTGTGTGTGTGTGTGTGTGTGTGTGTGTGTACCAGCCTGAAAATACATTACGTTCTGCTGTAAAGTTGGGAAATTTAACATGGGGGTCTATGGCAAGTGACTCATTTATGGAACCAGCATTAAGTCCCCATTTGTAGGACTGCAAGACTTGGCACTTCCGTGTCTGTTTAATTTTTCATCACAAGAGGTTGGGGCTTGGTTAGAACCAAGAAGATCATCTTTCAATGCACCACCCACGGAACAGATGGGCTCCAGCAGCAGAAGACCACACAAGGAACCACTCCTGTCAGCAACCAACAGGAATTTATGAGAGAGCACGGTCTCATCAGCACGGCTCAATGGAAGACTGGAGAAATGTAAATGTATTATGTCAATATGGAACTAAATCTCTGAGGAATGTTTCCAGGACCTCGTTAAACCTATAACAAAAAAGATATCCGGCAGTTGAGGCAGATATTAAGGCAAAACTAAGTCCAAACATGTACCTAATGAAGTGGCCAGTTGGTGTACAACATAATATGTGCAGAACAGTTTGTTTGAAGACTCAAATGCACTGAAGAAGTACTTTGAGGAGATGTTCTATACAAATTCATTAAATAAATATTTCTAATATGTTGTTGACCTCATTTACATATAAGCAGGAGCAAAAATGATGTCATAAAATCACATTTATTACCTGAGGTGGTGGAGAACGTCTCATGACAAAATGTGCACAAAGAGAATAGCCAGACCGATGTTGAGCAGGATGACCATGCAGACCATGATGGTGTTTGGGCCCTTGAAAGGAAAAGACATTTTTTTTAATTTAAAGTGATTCATTAAGCAGTTACAGTTACCTTATTTTGACCTTTGATTTACTATGTCTAGTGTTTGAATGTATGGAATTTGATTTGTGACAAACTCCATTTCAAAAAGTGATGAGGTTCCCTGTCTTGATGAAGCTGTAGTGCAGAGTGTAAAACACACGGTACAAGTGGATTTGGGTTGTGACTAACTCCACTTTGCTATTTCAGTAAAGGTTCAAAGGATTAGATTTATCCTGTAAATTAGTCACAGGCTTTTTTAAGGGACATAACATGAAATAAACCCATTAGAGTGTCATCTGTTATTCCCTTTAATAGCTGCAGTGCACCAGGTGCACACCACTCTACTATTAAGAAATTGAGCTACACTAAGGAGTTTTCTGGTGAGTTAATACATCTGAGCAAACGTGTAAGAGCTCATCAACAGACAGTGGCCACCAAAGTGCCCTGAGGCAGGCTCGGACTGGTAATCTGTGATTTTGGGCATTTGCCCGGTGGGCCGCTGCACGTTTAGACGTGCGTGGGCCGGCCCTCTGATATTTATAGAGATTATGGAAATATACAGTGTTCTCGAACCGCGAGCTGCTGTCAACACGAGGAAAGTCCGTGATCGGTGAAGCTACAGCATTTAATCGGTGCAGCTGCAGAGCCACGTCCTGAATATGTGTAAAAATAAAAGTTCTGTAGTGTTTCATACACGGCGCAGTCTTAATCTAGGTTTCATTTTTGTTTCCATTTGATCACACAACAGAGAATTACATTAAGCACAATGACTGACATGACCAACAGCCAATGACAATGCAGAAGCATACAGGGTGGCCAATCAGATTGCAGGAAGAGCAGGCGGCCGCTCCCGCCCCTGTGAATGGATTGAGTCCTCGGCGCCTGGACTTCTCTCCGCTCTTCTACTGATACAAGGTTGTAATCATTTCTTTTATCTTAATTAACTGTGCTTTACTTTTGTTAATCTTTAAATGCAACAGCTACGGACTTCAGCTCCTTAATTTGCTGCTGTGTGAATCCTAGCAGTGGTTACACATTACCTCTCTCTCTCTCTCTCTGTCTCTCACTCACACACTTTGGAGACACAAAAACCTTTTGCCGCTTGTGTGCTTTTGCTTCCGTTTTGTCAGACCTGGCGCCAGAAAAAAAAAAAAATCACAGGGGGTGGGGTCGCCCCCCCCCAAAAAAAACAAAAAAAAAACAAAAATAGTGTGCACCGGAGGAGACGTGCGCTCCTGGAAAGCTCGTGTATTTACGCTGCACCGTTGTAAGAGACTGACTAAGAGTGAAGAGTGATGACAGTATTTTTTTAAATTATTATTTGAACGTATAGACCCTCGGTCAAGTGATCTTCTGCATACCACAGAGCCGGTGTTCTGTCGAGATGAGGTGCGCCAACTTTCGACACTGAGCTATGACGTACCTTCGCATTCTCCAATAGGAACGACGCGTCGGGCCAAAACACGGAAGACTTGTGGCAGAAACCACTGATCTCTACAAAATGGATTGGACCAATCCGATTGGTGCAGAAACCACTGATCTGTACAAAACATTAATGTGTGACAGGACTGCTCATTTATAGAGCAGTTTTCTGAAGAAAAATCATTGGAAATGTTTTTTTTGTTGTTGTTACCTCAAAATTTCTGTTAAAAAAATTAAAATTACTGTTAAAAAAGTTTAGAACACTTGTAATTCAAACAGGTAAATAAATCAATAAATGGTTCTTTAGAAACCTTTCATCTGTATTAAAACCACCTGTTATTTCAGATTAGATAATTTCTTGTTTAACATAAGGAACCTCAGACATTTATTTTTAGACAAATAAAATAACATGGAAACTTGTATATTTTTTGAAGTGTGGTAGATTATTTATATCTTATTTCAACCAGAAAAACAAACACTAAATAAATACAAATGTTTATTATAAATGCAAAACAAAATAATTTAACAATGACTGCAGTGTGATTGTAAAGTAGGATTTCTGTGACATAAACCTCATGATGTTTTATATATATATATATATATATATATATATATATATATATATATATATATATATATATATATATATATATAGTCATTTAAACTTGTAATTTCGGCAAAATATGTAATTGGCTTTAATGTTATCAGGATGCCCCCTTGTGGAGCCGGGTCCGCGTTTTGTACTATGATCAAGGTGAAATGACAGTGAAAGTGTGTGTTTAGGTGTGTGTTCATGGTGTTTAGGTGTATAGTATTTGTTCAATGGGGGTTCGGTATGGACGGGTGGGTGTGCGTGTTTGGGGGTGGATTCGTCCAGAGGTTGGTCCAGAGGAAAAATGCCAGGGCCGAAATTTGTTCCCAGTCCGACCCTGCCCTGAAGTGAAGCTGTAAGGTGAAGTTTTGTGTTTTTCCATGTGTTTATTTTTATTTCTTTTAATGGTGGCTTTAAATTCAGTTTTGTTGTGTATAGAATCATGAACCTTCTTATGTAAGGTGTGGCTGAGAATTGCACCTTTTAAATTCCACAGATGCATAGTATTTGACTTTAGTGTTTCTTGCTGGTCTATGGTGCAATGCCTTTCTGTTTCGATACCAATGCACCAGTGCACCTGACCGCACCTTATTTTTACACCAGCTTGCCCATCTGTGCACAAATGAGCACAACTGTACTTGCAGTTTAAAGGAACACGAGTTCTGGGTGTGAAAACCACAACTGCATTGTGTTGTGTCTGTTGTAAGATAGGGCCCAATAAAAAGTATCATGCAATGCCTTTAAATCAATGTTACTGTATAGATTTAAAATCAAAAGTGATGGAAATAAATGGTCTTTATTTTATTCACCAGCACAGACTCCACACTTCTACTGTGCACAAAACTGCAGTAACAAATATGTTGTAACCCTGAACAGCTGGGACTCAGACAACATATGAAGCGTGGCATGTAAAGAAATAGCTGAAGAGACAAATGTCCACAACATGCCAGACATTCCCTGAGACACATATGGTGACCCTGGATTATTCCATTCCAGCCTTTGGGTTTCATAATAGCATCACCCAGAATTATTTAAAAAAAAAAATCATGTTTGAAGGGGAGGGGGTTTGTGTGTGTGTGAAGGTGGAGTGGGGGGAGTCGTTACCAAGTGGCACTTTAATTACAGGATTCATTGGCAATTATTAAAGACCCTAGAAGTTTGATTATGTAAAGTGTTCTAATTTAACTCCTTCCATTGTCCGTTCATTTACGCCCCCTGTTGTGGGTCCGTGTCACTACACTTTCCCAACATTTTCTGCTGCTTCCAGGTCTTCAAATGCTCTTAAAAGTTCAAAGGTCAGCATGTGAGCCTGTCCACAGGAATGTTTTAACATCAACATGACTGATGGTACTCAGTATAATATATAAATACTTATGTTCAGGTCACTGTTCATTAATACTATCGTACTGGTTCAGAATGGGAACATTTATGCTAAGCTAATGACAGCTGGCTTCTTCTATGCTGTGATTTCTGTTACCTCATGTGCTGTTGCCCCCAGTGGTGAACAAAAGAAAAGTAGAGGCAGCACCAACATGCTACAGCACAGTAGAAAAACCTCAACAAGGTCCGTGGTTTCCATGAAAAATGTATTTGATGGTAAAGTAATGCTACTTTTGGATGGTTCAAATTCACTATGGAAAAAAAAAATCAGTCTGCAATAACCAAAGAATTGTATTGGATTAGATCTTTTCACACCGGATTGGAATAAGTAATGTTTACTGAACTGTATTGAAGCACATGTATCTAGACAGGCATTGTATAATTTTATAAGAGAGTGAGACGCACACCTGTATTTGCCCTATTGAGGTTTTAAATCCTGCAAAATCTCACAAAACATCAGAGAGTTTGCCGCTCTGTGAGATGTCAGTAACATTGAGAACTGCATTAAGATGCTCTGATCAGGCTGCACTTTAACCGCTGCACATGGACAACAGCATTAACATCACAACTTAAAACTCTTTGTATATTGTGCCAAACTCGCGTAAATATATCATCTGGGTTTTTAGACGAGAGCTGGGTATTGATTCAAATTTCAAGAATCAATACGATTATGATTCTTAAGATTCAGAATCGATTATTCTGATTTGATTTGAACCAGTCTCGATTTGGGTTAGTGTTATTAAAAACGTTATTTGAGCTATTACATGATTGTCTAGTTATGCAATATAGTAATGCTACTTTACAAAATTTGTCCCTCAAAATGCAGGCAATAGTGTTTCAGAGAGTTATAAATTTAAAAATTTTCTGGGGGACAACGGCCCGGTCTCCCCTACAAATCTCGCACCTGCAGCACTCGCTGAAGGAGGAGAATGTGGCTATTAGAAAAGTTATCCTTCAGCGGGGGAAGCCGTGTTCTCCTGCTGCAGGAGAACACGGAGAACACAGTCCATACGAGAGAATCTTTGTGCGCTGTTCTATGGAAATGGCACATTAAGAGGAACGGGAAAAAAAGAACAATTGTGTGAATTAAACAGCGGACGATTTTCTTTTCTTTCCCACAACAACAGTCCTGGTAGTCATGATTAACACCTTTAAATGGCTAATATGCACACCCTTGGAAACAGCGCAGCAGCCCAACTGCAGTGTATTTTTTCAGACATGCTATTATAATGTTGGTGATAAGTGCATATATATTTATATATATTTTTATTATTTTTGAAAAAAATCGATCTTTGGATGTATGGATCAATCTGTGGGAATTAAAATGAGAATCAATTTAAAATCAGTGAATTGATGTTTTCAACTCGGCACTATTTTAGACTTTGTTATTGTGTTTGTTTTATGTAAACGTGCGAGAAGCTCAGGTTGTTTCTCCGTTATTTTCAATGGGAATCTCTGTGAGCTGTGATCATTTGCTGTTCATGTCGTTCTGGGAGAAAATGAAGTTTGGTCTTTAACGTCCTAACTCAGTCACATGGGGTGTGCAGCGAGTACATTCTGAGTGCCGGTCCCAAGCCCGGATAAATGAGGAGGGTTGCGTCAGGAAGGGCATCCGGCGTAAAACAAGCCAAACAACTATGCAGACTAAGAATCGAATTTCCATACCAGATCGGTCGCGGCCCGGGTTAACAACGTCCACCACCGGTGCTGTTGCCCAACAGGGTGCCGGTGGAAATTGGGCTACTGCTGGGCGAAGACGACGAAGAAGAGGAGGAGAATGTTTCCACAAACAGTGTGAGAAGAAGAAAACTAGAAGGGTGGAAATGAGAGTGGGGACTTTGAATGTTGGTAGTATGACTGGTAAAGGGAGAGAGCTGGCTGATATGATGGAGAGGAGAAAGGTAGATCTTGTTCTGACTTATGGTATGGAAATTGAAGACTTAACAGTATTCCCTGAAAACTCCCTTCTGTCTGATCATTTCTTAATAACATTTACATTTACTCTGATGGACTACCCTGCAGTGGGGAATAAGTTTCATTACACTAGAAGTCTTTCAGAAAGCGCTGTAACTAGGTTTAAGGATATGATTCCTTCTTTATGTTCTCTAATGCCATATACCAACACAGTGCAGAGTAGCTACCTAAACTCTGTAAGTGAGATAGAGTATCTCGTCAATACTTTTACATCCTCATTGAAGACAACTTTGGATGCTGTAGCTCCTCTGAAAAAGAGAGCTTTAAATCAGAAGTGCCTGACTCTGTGGTATAACTCACAAACTCGCAGCTTAAAGCAGATAACCCGTAAGTTGGAGAGGAAATGGCGTCTCACTAATTTAGAAGATCTTCACTTAGCCTGGAAAAAGAGTCTGTTGCTCTATAAAAATGCCCTCCGTAAAGCTAGGACATCTTACTACTCATCACTAATTGAAGAAAATAAGAACAACCCCAGGTTTCTTTTCAGCACTGTAGCCAGGCTGACAAAGAGTCAGAGCTCTATTGAGCTGAGTATTCCTTTAACTTTAACTAGTAATGACTTCATGACTTTCTTTGCTAATAAAATTTTAACTATTAGAGAAAAAATTACTCATAACCATCCCAAAGACGTATCGTTATCTTTGGCTGCTTTCAGTGATGCCGGTATTTGGTTAGATTCTTTCTCTCCGATTGTTCTGTCTGAGTTATTTTCATTAGTTACATCCTCCAAACCATCAACATGTCTATTAGACCCCATTCCTACCAGGCTGCTCAAGGAAGCCCTACCATTATTTAATGCTTCGATCTTAAATATGATCAATCTATCTTTATTAGTTGGCTATGTACCACAGGCTTTTAAGGTGGCAGTAATTAAACCATTACTTAAAAAGCCATCACTTGACCCAGCTATCTTAGCTAATTATAGGCCAATCTCCAACCTTCCTTTTCTCTCAAAAATTCTTGAAAGGGTAGTTGTAAAACAGCTAACTGATCATCTGCAGAGGAATGGTCTATTTGAAGAGTTTCAGTCAGGTTTTAGAATTCATCATAGTACAGAAACAGCATTAGTGAAGGTTACAAATGATCTTCTTATGGCCTCGGACAGTGGACTCATCTCTGTGCTTGTTCTGTTAGACCTCAGTGCTGCTTTTGATACTGTTGACCATAAAATTTTATTACAGAGATTAGAGCATGCCATAGGTATTAAAGGCACTGTGCTGCGGTGGTTTGAATCATATTTATCTAATAGATTACAATTTGTTCATGTAAATCCATGTCTTTATGTCTGTAAGACATAAAGACATGGATGACCTCTAATTTCCTGCTTTTAAACTCAGATAAAACTGAAGTTATTGTACTTGGCCCCACAAATCTTAGAAACATGGTGTCTAACCAGATCCTTACTGTGGATCGCATTACCCTGACCTCTAGTAATACTGTGAGAAATCTTGGAGTCATTTTTGATCAGGATATGTCATTCAATGCGCATATTAAACAAATATGTAGGACTGCTTTTTTGCATTTACGCAATATCTCTAAAATTAGAAAGGTCTTGTCTCAGAGTGATGCTGAAAAACTAATTCATGCATTTATTTCCTCTAGGCTGGACTATTGTAATTCATTATTATCAGGTTGTCCTAAAAGTTCCCTGAAAAGCCTTCAGTTAATTCAAAATGCTGCAGCTAGAGTACTGACGGGGACTAGAAGGAGAGAGCATATCTCACCCATATTGGCCTCTCTTCATTGGCTTCCTGTTAATTCTAGAATAGAATTTAAAATTCTTCTTCTTACTTATAAGGTTTTGAATAATCAGGTCCCATCTTATCTTAGGGACCTCGTAGTACCATATCACCCCAATAGAGCGCTTCGCTCTCAGACTGCAGGCTTACTTGTAGTTCCTAGGGTTTGTAAGAGTAGAATGAGAGGCAGAGCCTTCAGCTTTCAGGCTCCTCTCCTGTGGAACCAGCTCCCAATTCAGATCAGGGAGACAGACACCCTCTCTACTTTTAAGATTAGGCTTAAAACTTTCCTTTTTGCTAAAGCTTATAGTTAGGGCTGGATCAGGTGACCCTGAACCATCCCTTAGTTATGCTGCTATAGACTTAGACTGCTGGGGGGTTCCCATGATGCACTGTTTCTTTCTCTTTTTGCTCTGTATGCGCCACTCTGCATTTAATCATTAGTGATCGATCTCTGCTCCCCTCCACAACATGTCTTTTTCCTGGTTCTCTCCCTCAGCCCCAACCAGTCCCAGCAGAAGACTGCCCCTCCCTGAACCTGGTTCTGCTGGAGGTTTCTTCCTGTTAAAAGGGAGTTTTTCCTTCCCACTGTCACCAAGTGCTTGCTCACAGGGGGTCGTTTTGACTGTTGGGGTTTTTACGTAATTATTGTATGGCTTTGCCTTACAATATAAAGCGCCTTGGGGCAACTGTTTGTTGTGATTTGGCGCTATATAAATAAAATTGATTGATTGATTGATAGACATATTGTGTGTGCAAGAGACCAAGTGGAAAGGAAGTAAGAGCAGGCGCATCGGCGGTGGGTACAAGTTGTTGTACTATGGTGAGGACAGGAAGAGAAATGGTGTTGGGGTCATTTTAAAGGAAGAGTATGTTAAAAGTGTTGGAGGTTAAAAGAGTGTCTGACAGGGTGATGAGTGTGAAGTTGGAAATTGAAGGGGTGATGATGAATATCATCAGTGCATATGCCCCACAGGTAGGTTGTGAGATGAAGGAGAAAGAAGATTTCTGGAGTGTGTTAGATGAGGTGGTGGAGAGTGTGCCCAAGCATGAAAGAGTGGTGATAGGAGTGGACTTCAATGGGCATGTTGGTGAAGGAAACAGAGGTGATGAGGAAGTAATGGGTACATATGGTATCAAGGATTGGAATGGGGAAGGACAGATGGTAGTTGATTTTGCAAAAAGGATGGAAATGACTGTGGTGAATACCTACTTTAAGAAAAGGGAGGAGCACAGGGTAACATATAAGAGTGGTAGGAAGGCGCACACAGGTGGACTACATTCTTTATAGAAGATGCAAGCTAAAAGAAATCAGAGACTGTAAGGTGGTGGCAAGAGAGAGTGTCGTTAGACAGCATAGGATGGTTGTTTGTAGGATGACTTTAGAGGTAAAGAAGAAGAGAGTGAGAGCTCAAGAAAGGATCAGATGGTGGAAGCTGAAGGATGAAAACTGTTGTGTGAAATTTAGCGAGCAGGTGAGAGAAGCACTGGCTGGAGGGGAAGCAATTTTGGACAACTGGAAAAGTACTGCAGATGTGGTGAGGGAGACGGCTACGACAATACTGGGTATGACATCTGGACAGTGGAAGGAAGACAAGGAGACTTGGTGGTGGAATGAAGAGGTCCAGGAAAGCATAAGGAGAAAGAGGTTGGCGAAAAAATTTTGGGATAGTCAGAGAGACGAAGAAAGTAGACAGGAGTACAAGGAGATGCGGCGTAAGGCAAAAAGAGAAGTGGCAAAAGCGAAGGAAAAGGCATATTGCGAGCTGTACAAGAAGTTGAATAGTAAGTAAGGAGAAAAGGACTTGTACTGATTGGCCAGACAAAGGGACAGAGCTGGAAAGGATGTGCAGCAGGTTAAAGTGGTAAAAGATGTACATGGTAATGTGCTGACAAGTGAGGAGTGTGTGCTGAGAAGGTGGAGGGAATGTTTTGAAGAGCTGATGAATAAAGAAAATGAGCGAGAGAAAAGGCTGGATGATGTGGTGACAGTAAATCAGGAAGTACAAGACATTAGTAAGGAAGAAGTGAGGGCTGCTATGAAGAGGATGAAGAGTAGAAAGGCAGTTGGTCCAGATGACATTCCAGTGGAGGCATGGAAATGTCTAGGAGAGATGGCAGTAGAGTTTCTAACCAGATTGTTTAATAAAATCTTGGAAAGTGAGAGGATGCCTGAGAAGTGGAGACAAAGTGTGCTGGTTCCTATTTTCAAGAACAAGGGTGATGTGCAGAGCTGCATTAACTACAGAGGGATAAAGTTGATAAGCCAAAGCATGAAGTTATGGGAAAGAGTAGTGGAAGCTAGGCTTAGAAAACAGGTGAAGATCTGTGAGCAGCAATATGGTTTCATGCCGAGAAAGAGCACTACAGATGCAATGTTTGCTCTGAGAATACTGTTGGAGAAGTACAGAGAAGGCCAGAAAGAGTTACATTGTGTGTTTTTTTCCTTCCCACTGTTGCCAAGTGCTTGCTCACAGGGGGTCGTTTTGACCGTTGGGGTTTTTCTGTAATTATTGTATGGCCTTGCCATACAATATAAGGCACCTTGGGGCAACTGTTTGTTGTGATTTGGCGCTATATAAATAAAATTGATTTGATTTGTTTGTGGACTTATGACAGGGTGCCAAGAGAAGAGCTGTAGTATTGTATGAGGAAGTCTGGAGTGGCAGAGAAGTATGTTAGGGTAGTGCAGGACATGTACAAGAATAGTGTGACAGCAGTGAGATGCGCAGTCGGAATGACAGACTCATTCAAGGTGGAGGTGGGATTACACCAAGGATCAGCTTTGAGTCCTTTCTTGTTTGCAGTGGTTATGGACAGGTTGACGGATGAGATCAGACAGGAGTCCCCATGGACGACGATGTTTGCAGATGACATTGTGATCTGTAGTGAGAGTAGAGAGCAAGTTGAGTCTAGTCTGGAGAGGTGGAGATATGCTTTGGAGAGCCACCAGGCAGGAGGAGAAGAGGGAGACCAGAGAGGAGGTTCATGGATGTGTTGAAGGAGGACATGCAGGTGGTTGGTGTGACAGAGGAAGATACAGAGGACAGGGTGAGATGGAAACGATTGATCTGCTGTGGCGACCCCTAACGGGAACAGCCGAAAGACAAAGACAAAGAAGAAGGTCTTTAACGTCCTGATTATTGTTCTTTACAACACTGTTTGTCCTCTTTGTTCCAGAGTAATATATATAAAATGTCTGACATTCGGTTTGCGTTTATTAAATTCCACGCAGGTTAAACGTATCAAACACAGATTATTTGGAATATTTGTTTTAGCAAGTTTTCAGGGTCTCATGCAGCAGTCTCTTATTAACATGATGAAAAGCATAAAAAAATTACATTTTGGTCGCATAATGTTCATTTGCAATTGTCATCATGTGGATTGTCTCTGCTGTTTTGACGACAGTGACTCTCTGGCGTGCAAGGGATTATGGGATATCTTAATAGGGCGAATTGTTAGAGTTGAGATAAAAAAAAAAACAATACTGAACAAAAAAAATAACAAAACCAAAAGCCTATGGCTGCCACTGGATAATAAAGGATAAATTACAATAATAACATCTCTATTAAGTAAAGTAGGTGGGATCCTATATGAGAGTCATGCTCAAATTCAAACTCGCCCGTTACTCACTCACTCACTGATCTTCAACCGCTTACTCTAAATCTGGGTCATGGGGGGCTGGAGACTATCCCAGCAGTCACAGGGTATGAGGCGGGGTACACCCTGGACAGGACGCCGGTTTGTCACATGGCCACATATAGACAAACAAACATCTACGGACAATTTAAAGTTTCCAATCGACCTAACCTGCATGTCTTTGGATGTGGGAGGAAATCGGAGCACCCGGAGGGAACCCACACAAACACGGGGAGAACATGCAAACTCCATATGTGAGGCGACAGTGCTAACCACTAAGCCACCGTGCTGTCCATCCAAGATACTCATTTGTTCAAATCAAATCAAATCAATTTTATTTATATAGCGCCAAATCACAACAAACAGTTACCCCAATGCGCTTTATATTGTAAGGCAAGGCCATACAATAATTACGTAAAAACCCCAACGGTCAAAACGACCCCCTGTGAACAAGCACTTGGTGACAGTGGGAAGGAAAAACTCCCTTTTAACAGGAAGAAACCTCCAGCAGAACCAGGCTCAGGGAGGGGCAGTCTTCTGCTGGGACTGGTTGGGGCTGAGGGAGAGAACCAGGAAAAAGACATGCTGTGGAAGAGAGCAGAGATCAATCACTAATGATTAAATGCAGAGTGGTGCATACAGAGCAAAAAGAGAAAGAAACACTCAGTGCATCATGGGAACCCCCCAGCAGTCTAAGTCTATAGCAGCATAACTAAGGAATGGTTCAGGGTCACCTGATCCAGCCCTAACTATAAGCTTTAGCAAAAAGGAAAGTTTTAAGCCTAATCTTAAAAGTAGAGAGGGTGTCTGTCTCCCTGATCCGAATTGGGAGCTGGTTCCAGGGGAGAGGAGCCTGAAAGCTGAAGGCTCTGCCTCCCATTCTACTCTTACAAACCCTAGGAACTACAAGTAAGCCCGCAGTCTGAGAGCGAAGCGCTCTATTGGGGTGATATGGTAATATGAGGTCCCTAAGATAAGATGGGACCTGATTATTCAAAACCTTATAAGTAAGAAGAAGAATTTTAAATTCTATTCTAGAATTAACAGGAAGCCAATGAAGAGAAGCCAATATGGGTGAAATATGCTCTCTCCTTCTAGTCCCTGTCAGTACTCTAGCTGCAGCATTTTGAATTAACTGAAGGCTTTTCAGGGAACTTTTAGGACAACCTGATAATAATGAATTACAATAGTCCAGCCTAGAGGAAATAAATGCATGAATTAGTTTTTCAGCATCACTCTGAGACAAGACCTTTCTAATTTTAGAGATATTGCGCAAATGCAAAAAAGCAGTCCTACATATTTGTTTAATATGCGCATTGAATGACATATCCTGATCAAAAATGACTCCAAGATTTCTCACAGTATTACTAGAGGTCAGGGTAATGCCATCCAGAGTAAGGATCTGGTTAGACACCATGTTTGTAAGATTTGTGGGGCCAAGTACAATAACTTCAGTTTTATCTGAGTTTAAAAGCAGGAAATTAGAGGTCATCCATGTCTTTATGTCTGTAAGACAATCCTGCAGTTTAGCTAATTGGTGTGTGTCCTCTGGCTTCATGGATAGATAAAGCTGGGTATCATCTGCGTAACAATGAAAATTTAAGCAATGCTGTCTAATAATACTGCCTAAGGGAAGCATGTATAAAGTGAATAAAATTGGTCCTAGCACAGAACCTTGTGGAACTCCATAATTAACCTTAGTCTGTGAGGAAGATTCCCCATTTACAAGAACAAATTGTAATCTATTAGATAAATATGATTCAAACCAGCGCAGTGCCTTTAATACCTATGGCATGCTCTAATCTCTGTAATAAAATTTTATGGTCAACAGTATCAAAAGCAGCACTGAGGTCTAACAGAACAAGCACAGAGATGAGTCCACTGTCTGAGGCCATAAGAAGATCATTTGTAACCTTCACTAATCCTGTTTCTGTACTATGATGAATTCTAAACCCTGACTGAAACTCTTCAAATAGACCATTCCTCTGCAGATGATCAGTTAGCTGTTTTACAACTACCCTTTCAAGAATTTTTGAGAGAAAAGGAAGGTTGGAGATTGGCCTATAATTAGCTAAGATAGCTGGGTCAAATGATGGCTTTTTAAGTAATGGTTTAATTACTGCCACCTTAAAAGCCTGTGGTACATAGCCAACTAATAAAGATAGATTGATCATATTTAAGATCGAAGCATTAATTAATGGTAGGGCTTCCTTGAGCAGCCTGGTAGGAATGGGGTCTAATAGACATGTTGATGGTTTGGAGGAAGTAACTAATGAAAATAACTCAGACAGAACAATCAGAGAGAAAGAGTCTAACCAAATACCGGCATCACTGAAAGCAGCCAAAGAGAACGATATGTCTTTGGGATGGTTATGAGTAATTTTTTCTCTAATAGTTAAAATTTTATTAGCAAAGAAAGTCATGAAGTCATTACTCGTTAAAGGAATACTCGGCTCAATAGAGCTCTGACTCTTTGTCAGCCTGGCTACAGTGCTGAAAAGAAACCTGGGGTTGTTCTTATTTTCTTCAATTAGTGATGAGTAGTAAGATGTCCTAGCTTTACGGAGGGCTTTTTTATAGAGCAACAGACTCTTTTTCCAGGCTAAGTGAAGATCTTCTAAATTAGTGAGACGCCATTTCCTCTCCAACTTACGGGTTATCTGCTTTAAGCTGCAAGTTTGTGAGTTATACCATGGAGTCAGGCACTTCTGATTTAAGGCTCTCTTTTTCAGAGGAGCTACAGCATCCAAAAATGTCCTCAATGAGGATATAAAACTATTGATGAGATAATCTATCTCACTCACAGAGTTTAGGTAGCTACTCTGCCCTGTGTTGGTATATGGCATTGGAGAACATGAAGAAGGAATCATATCCTTAAACCTAGTTACAGCGCTTTCTGAAAGACTTCTACTGTAATGAAACTTATTCCCCACTGCTGGGTAGGCCATCAGAGTAAATGTAAATGTTATTAAGAAATGATCAGACAGAAGGGGGGTTTCAGGGAATACTGTTAAGTCTTTAATTTCCATACCATAAGTCAGAACAAGATCTAAGGTATGATTAAAGTGGTGGGTGGACTCATTTACATTTTGAGCAAAGCCAATCGAGTCTAACAATAGATTAAATACAGTGTTGAGGCTGTCATTCTCAGCATCTGTGTGGATGTTAAAATCGCCCACTATAATTATCTTATCTGAGCTAAGCACTAAGTCAGACAAAAGGTCCGAAAATTCACAGAGAAACTCACAGTAACGACCAGGAGGATGATAGATAGGAATGGAGGAAGATGGTGCCTGTGTGTTTGGCATGTCGTCAGCCCTGTCGCTCGTCGAGTTTTTTGCTATTTGTTGCTGTGTTTTTACTCTGTGTGTTCTGCCGGGACACTTCAGCCTTGCTTGTGTATGGTCGCCAGTCTCTCTTGGACATTAATGCTCTTTATGAGCCACTGCTGTCATCTGGATCCGGGCTTGGAGGGCCCCGCCCTGCTCTGCCACCTGTGCTCGTGGACGTCCCGCTCCACCTGCTCCGTTTTCCTTGCGCTCCTCTCCGGAGGAGGCGCTTTAGAAGGTGTGGAAAGCGGAGTGGTCTGTTGGTGAAACTTAAGTTTTACCTGGCAGCCTTCACTAGAGGGTCTGATCCTCGCCGCCTCTGTGATGGACGATATTTTTGGGCGTGGGAGCGCGCGCTGCACAAGAGAGGCTGCTGGATTCGTCCTGTTCCTGAACTGATGACCGGACCAGCTCCGCTAAAGCTGTGCCCGTTTGTGCCGCAGCTTCCCGCTGCTGCCTCTCGCCGGGCTGCAGAGTTTTTACGGCGGTGCTGTCGTCTGCGGGCTCTCAGACGCGGCGTTTCACCTGAGCTCCTCCGGCTGTTGAAACACGCTGCGTCACTGGCTGCCGAGGAGCAGAACTTCTGCATGACCTCATTAAAACCTGCTGATCCCACTGAGATCCTTAGTTTGGGTCTCATTAACATTAGATCATTGTCTCTGAAGTCATTGCTGCTGAATGACTTAATTGTGGATCATCGTCTGGATATGCTTGGATTATGTGAAACCTGGATTAAATCCACAGCTGTCCTTCCTCTGAATGAGGCCTGCCCACTGGAGTACACTTTTAGTAACGTTTCACGTGATGTGAAGAAAGGCGGGGGTGTTGCTTTTATTTATAAATCCAGGTTTACTTTAGTAACTGTTGGGGGTCAGAAATATAATTCATTTGAGCATCTGATTCTCCGCTATGCCCATGATGCTAAGTACTGCCAAGGTCATAAAACTGGAAATCAGCTATGTTATATTGTCACTGTCTACAGGCCTCCTGGCCCATATTCTGATTTTTTAGATGAATTTGGCACGTTCATCTCTAGTCTTTCAACTAGTGTAGACAACATTTTGATTATTGGTGACTTTAACATTCATATAAATAAGCTCTCTGATCCCCTTGGTAAATCATTTATGGAAATCATGGATGCATTAGGATTTCAGCAGTTCGTTCATGGTTCAACGCATATCAGTGGTAATACTCTGGATTTGGTTCTTGCACGTGGCCTTGCTGTCACAAATATCGACATCCTGCCTCTTGCATCTGCGGTCTCTGACCACTCGCTTATTAGGTTTACAATTACGCTGCCGCGTTTAGTGGAGCAACAACCTTGCCTATCATTGCGGCGACAAATTAAACCTTCAACTTTGACTGAACTCGAAGCAAGACTACCTGAAATCCTAACTTCAAGCTTGATGAAATTTCAGTCAGTAGACAGTCTTGCAGATAGCCTGAATTTAGTGCTAAAAACCACACTTGATAAGATTGCGCCTCCTCTATTAAAGCCACGCCTTCCCAAAGAACAGACACCCTGGTTCAATAGTTATTTGCGTGACCTTAGTAAGAAGGCTAGAGGGTTGGAACGGAAATGGCGTAGTTCCAAACTAGAGGTGTTTCACCTTGCGTGGCGTGAAGCTATTTTAGATTATAAGCATGCTTTATTGGCTACGAAGCAGGCGTATTATTCTGAATTTATCAACAAAAACAAGCATAACTCAAAGTTCTTGTTTGATTTCTTATTCATGGACAGCCACATGTTGGTCGTTCTCCTTTTTCAGCACAGGACTTTCTGGAGTATTTCGAAAAGAAAATAGAAGATATTAGGTTGAGCACATCTCAGCATATTTTGGTTGAATCATTGTATCCAGCTACTGAGCTGGGGACTACTACTGAGGTGCTACCTAGATTCACGGAATTTAACAGTATCTCACAAGGTGTGCTGACGAAACTCGTGATGTCTACTAGAAGCACAACTTGTTTATTTGATCCTATACCAACAAAATTGTTTAAGGATCTTTGGCCCATTCTTGGGCCAACTGTGCTGGAAATTGTTAACCTTTCTTTAAACTCTGGATCTGTTCCAAATTGTTTTAAATCTGCAGTGGTTAAACCACTACTCAAGAAATCTAATCTTGATCCTGGTGAATTGAAAAATTATAGGCCGATATCAAATCTATCATTCTGCTCTAAAATTCTGGAAAAGGTGGTTTCACGGCAGCTTGTGGACTATCTTACTGAGAATGACCTTTTTGAGCCACTGCAGTCTGCTTTTAGAAGACATCACTCCACAGAAACAGCACTTATTAAAGTAGTTAATGATCTTCTGTGAGCAATGGACTCGGATACTACTACAGCATTGGTGTTGTTGGATCTCAGTGCTGCGTTTGACACAGTTGATCATCATATTCTACTTGATAGGCTAGAAAACTGTTTCGGGATTACTGGAACTGCTCTTGTGTGGCTGACGTCTTATCTGTCTGGTCGTTCCCATTGTGTTTTGTGCAGTGACACTACCTCTGACTTTAAGGGCATGAAGTTTGGGGTTCCGCAGGGATCCGTTCTGGGTCCCTTGCTTTTTTCCCTGTATATGGCACCCCTTGGGAACATTTTGCGGCATTTCGTGGTTGCTTTTCATTGTTATGCTGATGATACTCAGTTGTATATGCCGATAGCTGCTGGAAATCCTGTCCACATAAAATCTTTACAGGACTGTCTTGCAGCAGTGAGAAGTTGGATGTCTAGCAACTTTCTACTTTTGAACTCTGATAAGACTGAAATGATGGTTCTTGGCCCAGCAAGACATCGGCACCAATTTGATCAGCTGGCGCTTAGCCTAGGTTCATGTGTTATACATCATACTGACAAAGTGAGGAACCTTGGGATAATCTTTGATCCTACATTGTCCTTTGACCTCCACATTAGGGACATTACGAGGACTGCTTTCTTTCATCTGAGAAATATAGCAAAGATTCGCCCCATCCTGTCTATGGCTGATGCTGAGACTCTGATTCACGCATTTGTCTCTTCTAGATTGGATTATTGTAATGCTTTATTTTCTGGTCTGCCGCAGTCTAGCATTCGAGGACTTCAGTTGGTGCAGAATGCTGCTGCCAGAATTTTGACACAAAGTAGAAGGTTTGACCATATTACTCCCATTCTGGCATCCCTTCATTGGCTACCGGTTTCTGCCAGATTGGATTTTAAAGTTTTATTGTTGGTTTATAAAATTGTTCATGGACTGGCGCCTTCCTACTTGGCGGACTTGGTTAAGCCCTACGTACCTGCGAGGCCTTTGCGTTCGCAGGGTGCAGGGCTTCTGTGTGTTCCGAGGATGAACAAAAAGTCTGTGGGGTATAGAGCCTTCTCCTACCGTGGTCTGGCTCTTTGGAATGATCTACCTGCTGTTATTCGGCAGTCTGACACGGTGGAGATTTTTAAATCAAGACTGAAGACCCACTTTTTTAGACTGTCTTATCATTAATTTTTTAATCTGTTTGTGTTTGCTTTGTAATTTCTTTTTATTCTACTGTGTTTTATCTTTTAACTGTGCTTTTCTTGCTTTTAATTTTGAATTTAGATTAATTTGTGTTGTTGTGAATTATGTGAAGCGCCTTGGTGCGACTTTATCGTGATTTGGCGCTATATAAATGAATAAAATAAATTAAATTAGATAACAACAAATAAAACTGGTTTTTGGGACTTCCAATTTGGATGGACAAGACTAAGAGTCAAGCTTGAATTAAAGCTCTGTCTGGGTCTTTGATTAATTAATAAGCTGGAGTGGAAGATTGCTGCTAATTCTCCGCCTTGGCCCGTGGTACGAGCGTTCTGGCAGTTAGTGTGACTCGGGGGTGTTGACTCATTTAAACTAACATATTCATCCTGCTGTAACCAGGTTTCTGTAAGGCAGAATAAATCAATATGTTGATCAATTATTATATCATTTACTAACAGGAACTTAGAAGAGAGAGATCTAATGTTTAATAGACCACATTTAACTGTTTTAGTCTGTGGTGCAGTTGAAGGTGCTATATTATTTTTTCTTTTTGAATTTTTATGCTTAAATAGATTTTTGCTGGTTGTTGGTGGTCTGGGAGCAGGCACCGTCTCTACGGGGATGGGGTAATGAGGGGATGGCAGGGGGAGAGAAGCTGCAGAGAGGTGTGTAAGACTACAACTCTGCTTCCTGGTCCCAACCCTGGATAGTCACGGTTTGGAGGATTTAAGAAAATTGGCCAGATTTCTAGAAATGAGAGCTGCTCCATCCAAAGTGGGATGGATGCCGTCTCTCCTAACAAGACCAGGTTTTCCCCAGAAGCTTTGCCAATTATCTATGAAACCCACCTCATTTTTTGGACACCACTCAGACAGCCAGCAATTCAGGGAGAACATGCGGCTAAACATGTCACTCCCGGTCCAATTGGGGAGGGGCCCAGAGAAAACTACAGAGTCCGACATTGTTTTTGCAAAGTTACACACCGATTCAATGTTAATTTTAGTGACCTCCGATTGGTGTAACCGGGTGTCATTACTGCCGACTTGAATTACAATCTTACCAAATTTACGCTTAGCCTTAGCCAGCACTTTCAAATTTCCTTCAATGTCACCTGCTCTGACCCCCGGAAGACAACTGACTATGGTTGCTGGTGTCGCCAACTTCACATTTCTCAAAACAGAGTCGCCAATAACCAGAGTTTGTTCCTTGGCGGGTGTGTCGCCGAGTGGGGAAAAACGGTTAGAAATGTGAACGGGTTGGCGGTGTACACGGGGCTTCTGTTTAGGACTACGCTTCCTCCTCACAGTCACCCAGTCGGCCTGCTTTCCCGGCTGCTCGGGATCCGCTGGAGGGGAACTGACGGCGGCTAAGCTACCTTGGTCCGCACCGACTACAGGGGCCTGGCTAGCTGTAGGATTTTCCAAGGTGCGGAGCCGAGTCTCCAATTCGCCCAGCCTGGCCTCCAAAGCTACGAATAAGCTACACTTATTACAAGTACCATTACTGCTAAAGGAGGCCAAGGAATAACTAAACATTTCACACCCAGAGCAGAAAAGTGCGGGAGAGACAGGAGAAGCCACCAAGCTAGAGCTAGTAGCTGCACTAAGCTAGCGGATTCCTAAAAACACACAAAGTGAATAATGTGTAAATAATTTAAAGGTGATTCAGCAGAGGGAGTGCTTTACTTAAGGCACGTGAAGATTACACTGTGAAACAAATCGTTATCTAGTTAACTAGATCAATCTAACTGCGCAGATTAAACAGCTAACAGATACAGCAAAACACCGCTGTGCTCCGGAACAGGAAGTGATACAATACCGCAGTGAGAGCCAACCACCAGTAGAGGCAAATCATGATGTGCACAAAAAAGCACGAGGAATGCATGCAGGAATACACATACACATACGAGTACACACACGGATGTACACCCCCTCTTCTGGCCTTACAACTGGTAGGATATTAAATAAATACTTCATCTCCATTAATATGCAAATCAAACAACCCTAAAATGCAGTCAGTTCATCTACTCCTCTTGAAGTATCTATGGTCTAAGTGTCAAGTGCCTTAGTGTGATTTATTGAGTTAAGAAGGATTTGTGTGCATATAGCACACAGATGACCATGACAACTTGTTTAAACGGTCAGGGTGGATCTTTACTGACTTACCTCTGGCTCTAAAGACTCTTGACTCCGGTCTTTATTTGGGCTTGCTACCTTGAGCTCTGCCTTTGAGGCTGGTTTAGGAACCGACTTTGCAACAACAGCTTCAACTGCCACCAGTGTGGGAACTGGTTTAGATTCAGCTTTCAGTGCAGGCTTTGGAGGAGCTGGGCTGGGTTCTCGTTTTGGTGGTAGCTTTATCTCAGCTTTGCTCGAAGGCCGGACTGCCTCTTTGGATTCTACCATGTTCTCAGCAATGGATGGAACTTGTTTGTGTGCAGACAGTGTTTGCTCACGTTTGCGTTCAGCAGGTTTAGGCTCAGGTGTGACAGGTTTGGGCCGAGGTGGTTCTTCTTCATCTGGGGAGATGAGGCTGTTCCTCGCTGAGGCAGAAACAGCAGGAACGACGTCTGCAGCTTTTGCCTCAGAGTCAAACTTCTGCAGGGGCTTGATCTCCATGTCGGAACCCTGCTCGTTCCTGCTGCTGTGATGGCTGGGGGAACGAGAGGGGCCTCGACTGCCGGAGGGGGCCACAGTTTCAGCAACAGTGACAGTAGGAGCAGAAACAGAAGATGACGGGGTAATGGGGCGACTACCAACTCTGCTGCTGGGTTTACTGTTATTCTTAGTGCTGTCACCTTTACTGGATTTGTCTTCATTCCAGCTTCCTGGACTGAGGTGTTTGGAGTCTTCTTTATTGAGGATGATGGCTGGGCTGGGAGAGGGAGTGTGGCTGGGGGAGGAGCCCGGCATGAGGTTGTCCAGTTCATTTATGAGCGGGCTTTCGGGTGGCGTGGGCAAAGGTTCCTCCTCAGCGAGCAGCGGCTCATGCATGACCGTGTCTGTGTTCTCACTGCCTTCCACAACCTCCTGCAGCACTCTCTTCTTCAGGTACTCGGGGCCTGTGCAAAGGAGGTAGTGAGGAGGATTACAAAGGAGAATAAGTGACACCATAAGCTGATCTTTGATCAACAAAGCTACAAAAATGTCCATAATTATTGAACAACAACAAATGATCCTAATGACAGCTCAGAAAGATAAGATCATATCAACTTTATTTATCCCGAAGGAAATTATGTTCCCAGAGTACCAAAACAGTAAACAGTGAACAATGGTTTTGTTTTTCAATAAGTACAACAAATTTATATGAAATGATTGGAAGACATTTGGTCGCATTTCATATACTGGTGCATCAAAAAGGGTGGACCTGTAACACTCTGGTTAATTTTTATGAACATCAGATGTAAATTTTTGGAGAAGAGAAAACCTATCAAGACAATTTTGGTGTCATTTTAAAGCTCAGGATGTTCTCTTTCCAGTGATTTCATAACATCTGGACATAAATCAAGGAACTTGTGGTCTGTTGAAAAAATTGTCAGGGGTGGACTCGGCAGTGGGGGTGATTGTGATTCAATAAACAGTCATTTTTTTGCCCAGATGTCTTTAAAAATGGTATATTATGCAAGAACGGTTTCTTCAGAACATTTTGACACCAGTTCCATAGATTTTGCATGAAAATTGACTGAATAATGCTAGTTTTTGCAAAAAAAAAAAAGGTCAATTCCGAGAAAATCAACAAAAACGTTTTTAATTCCAATACATTTTCCATTTATTTATATCACATAAATTGGCTTTTTCTGTAAAACTAAATGGAATAATTAAATCCAGAAGGTTGCATTTGAAAAGGATACATGTGTACATAATGAATTTGGAAAAAAAATGACCATTTGACCCTGTTACACTTTTTAGGCCCCGTTTGTGAAATGTAACCATTTGCACAAGATGTTCGATAATATTGCACGAGTGACTGAATGACTCTGTTCATTATGTATAATTATACAGTCTGATTGCCACAGGTAGGAAGGACCTCCTGTGGCTTTCTGTGGTGCACCTCAGTGGTCTCTGTCTGTGGCTGAAGGTGCTCTGTCAGGGCGTCAGTGTGGCATGCAAGGGGTGGGACGTGCTGTTCAGGATGTTGAGCAGTTTCCTCAACATCCTCCTCTCTAAAACCTCCACCACAGACTCCAGCTCACCCCCCATGACAGAGACAGCTCTCCTGATGAGCTTGTTGAGTCTGTTTGTGTGAAAGAGGCTTCTATTAATTTGACTGGAGAATCTTTTGCATAGCAAATGAAATTTCAACTGTAATTTGCCAGAACTCATCTAGGAGACTCAAGCGGTGACTAGTGATGTAACCACAAAAAGTTAAGCTATGGCCAGTTTTTCCAGTTGCACCTACATTTATGGACATATTTTAAATTCTGTACTTAAAATATGGGGCACCACAAGTTCTGACACGTTGAGCCCTCAGAGGCGAAGGCTCTTGTGACTAGAGGACCCTTGAGCAAGGTCCTTAATCACCAAGTTGGTCCAGGTGTGCATGGCAGCACACTGACACAGGTGTGTCGGTGAATGTGAGGTATCATTGTAAAGCACTTGGAGCATCTGTATCAGATGGAAAAGTGCTATTAAAATGGACTGTATATAAGCCAAATTGCTAAAGGGTATTGAAATAAACCAAACTAATAAAAAAGACTAAACTTTGTGCTGGCATTTTCTTTGAACAAAGGTCAGGGTGAGGTGAAGTCTGGGAGCCTGCACTGGTGATACGTGTTCCCATATCGGTATTACCAAACACCTCAGTCCATGATGCCATAAGCTCTTCCGAGACATGTCCAGATCTGTCAAGCCCCGTTTACACATAGATGGTTTTGTCGGTGGGTAGTACGTAGACCGAAGTTCGCGGTAGTTCCGGCTGTTTTCGCGGTGGAAAGGGGCGGAGCATTTCGCCGGCGTTTTGACCGCCATACTAGCCACAAATACGCGGATAAAACGCGCTAAATCCGCCGAACAAAGCGGTGTTTTGACGCCGTAGCATCCGGCACACGTCAGGCAACGGGGGTTAATACCCAGTTGCATCCTGTACAATCGCAAGTTAAGACATGCGTGAGAACAGCGGTGTTCTGCTGCCGCCGATAACGCCCTGTGTACCGCTGGTTTTATCCAGGCAAATCCTGCGTTACTCCAGGAACTTTTGCATATAGGCACCGCCCCCAGAGTATAATAGGCTGAAGCAGCAGGAATACATGTGTCTGTCACTGCAGAGGGAGATCATACTCAGCCTTTTCTTCTCCTTCCTTTTCCCCTCCTCAACGTGTTGCTCTGTCTCCACTACAGGCCTCCCCTCTACTTCTGAACCAGACCTCTTGGTAAGTCCTTGCCACTGCCAATTTTCTTTTAGGAGGAATACTGGAGCTTCTCTGCAAAAATATCTGGAGCTGGCCGTGAGTGAGAGGCCTGCATGCAGTGCGCTAGCATTTTTATACTGACCGCCGCCTATCGGCCGTTTGGAACACCGTTAACCGGGAGGTGGTGTTTAGAACGGTGTACTGTCCGCTAGCGCTGCCGTTTTGTCTGCCTCTGTCACCGGTTAAAACACCCTTGAGGACGCCGATGTGGGCTCTATCGCCGTTTTACACGGCGTTGATTAGGGATACAATGCCGGCAATTACGGCGGTGTAAACTGCGGCACTACAGGAAGGAGCAGGATGAAATGGCGATTAAAAAAAATCAAACACCGTTGTTCGCGTTGTCTCCGTCATCACGCAAATTCTCCGGGAGTGCTCCCGGAATTATTCGACATGTTGAATAATTTTTTCGATTCCCGGTAAAGCCGGAACTAAGCCACGCCCCCTAGTGCTGGCGTTAATCAATCAATCAATCAATTTTATTTATATAGCGCCAAATCACAACAAACAGTTGCCCCAAGGCGCTTTATATTGTAAGGCAAGGCCATACAATAATTACGTAAAAACCCCAACGGTCAAAACGACCCCCTGTGAGCAAGCACTTGGCGACAGTGGGAAGGAAAAACTCCCTTTTAACAGGAAGAAACCTCCAGCAGAACCAGGCTCAGGGAGGGGCAGTCTTCTGCTGGGACTGGTTGGGGCTGAGGGAGAGAACCAGGAAAAAGACATGCTGTGGAGGGGAGCAGAGATCAATCACTAATGCTTAAATGCAGAGTGGTGCATACAGAGCAAAAAGAGAAAGAAACACTCAGTGCATCATGGGAACCCCCCAGCAGTCTAAGTCTATAGCAGCATAACTAAGGGATGGTTCAGGGTCACCTGATCCAGCCCTAACTATAAACTTTAGCAAAAAGGAAAGTTTTAAGCCTAATCTTAAAAGTAGAGAGGGTGTCTGTCTCCCTGATCTGAATTGGGAGCTGGTTCCACAGGAGAGGAGCCTGAAAGCTGAAGGCTCTGCTTCCCATTCTATTCTTACAAACCCTAGGAACTACAAGTAAGCCTGCAGTCTGAGAGCGAAGCGCTCTATTGGGGTGATATGGTACTATGAGGTCGGGACCTGATTATTCAAAGCCTTATAAGTAAGAAGAAGAATTTTAAATTCTATTCTAGAATTAACAGGAAGCCAATGAAGAGAGGCCAATATGGGTGAGATATGCTCTCTCCTTCTAGTCCCCGTTAGTACTCTAGCTGCAGAATTTTGAATTAACTGAAGGCTTTTCAGGGAACTTTTAGGACAACCTGATAATAATGAATTACAATAGTCCAGCCTAGAGGAAATAAATGCATGAATTAGTTTTTCAGCATCACTCTGAGACAAGACCTTTCTAATTTTAGAGATATTGCGTAAATGCAAAAAAGCAGTCCTACATATTTGTTTAATATGCGCTTTGAATGACATATCCTGATCAAAAATGACTCCAAGATTTCTCACAGTATTACTAGAGGTCAGGGTAATGCCATCCAGAGTAAGGATCTGGTTAGACACCATGTTTCTAAGATTTGTGGGGCCAAGTACAATAACTTCAATTTTATCTGAGTTTAAAAGCAGGAAATTAGAGGTCATCCATGTCTTTATGTCTGTAAGACAATCCTGCAGTTTAGCTAATTGGTGTGTGTCCTCTGGCTTCATGGATAGATAAAGCTGGGTATCATCTGCGTAACAATGAAAATTTAAGCAATGCCATCTAATAATACTGCCTAAGGGAAGCATGTATAAAGTGAATAAAATTGGTCCTAGCACAGAACCTTGTGGAACTCCATAATTAACCTTAGTCTGTGAGGAAGATTCCCCATTTACATGAACAAATTGTAATCTATTAGATAAATATGATTCAAACCAGCACAGTGCCTTTAATACCTATGGCATGCTCTAATCTCTGTAATAAAATTTGATGGTCAACAGTATCAAAAGCAGCACTGAGGTCTAACAGAACAAGCACAGAGATGAGTCCACTGTCTGAGGCCATAAGAAGATAATTTGTAACCTTCACTAATGCTGTTTCTGTACTATGATGAATTCTAAACCCTGACTGAAACTCTTCAAATAGACCATTCCTCTGCAGATGATCAGTTAGCTGTTTTACAACTACCCTTTCAAGAATTTTTGAGAGAAAAGGAAGGCTGGAGATTGGCCTATAATTAGCTAAGATAGCTGGGTCAAATGATGGCTTTTTAAGTAATGGTTTAATTACTGCCACCTTAAAAGCCTGTGGCACATAGCCAACTAATAAAGATAGATTGATCATATTTAAGATCGAAGCATTAAATAATGGTAGGGCTTCCTTGAGCAGCCTGGTAGGAATGGGGTCTAATAGACATGTTGATGGTTTGGATGAAGTAACTAATGAAAATAACTCAGACAGAACAATCGAAGAGAAAGAGTCTAACCAAATACCGGCATCACTGAAAGCAGCCAAAGATAACGATACGTCTTTGGGATGGTTATGAGTAATTTTTTCTCTAATAGTTAAAATTTTATTAGCAAAGAAAGTCATGAAGTCATTACTAGTTAAAGTTAAAGGAATACTCGGCTCAATAGAGCTCTGACTCTTTGTCAGTCTGGTTACAGTGCTGAAAAGAAACCTGGGGTTGTTCTTATTTTCTTCAATTAGTGATGAGTAGTAAGATGTCCTAGCTTTACGGAGGGCTTTTTTATAGAGCAACAGACTCTTTTTCCAGGCTAAGTGAAGATCTTCTAAATTAGTGAGATGCCATTTCCTCTCCAACTTACGGGTTATCTGCTTTAAGCTGCGAGTTTGTGAGTTATACCACGGAGTCAGGCACTTCTGATTTAAAGCTCTCTTTTTCAGAGGAGCTACAGCATCCAAAGTTGTCTTCAATGAGGATGTAAAACTATTGATGAGATACTCTATCTCACTTACAGAGTTTAGGTAGCTACTCTGCACTGTGTTGGTATATGGCATTAGAGAACATAAAGAAGGAATCATATCCTTAAACCTAGTTACAGCGCTTTCTGAAAGACTTCTAGTGTAATGAAACTTATTCCCCACTGCTGGGTAGTCCATCAGAGTAAATGTAAATGTTATTAAGAAATGATCAGACAGAAGGGAACAACGGCATTTGATCCTTAAGACGGCCAAAAACTCTTCTGGGACGCTTCCGGGAGTTCTTACTGTCTATGTGTAAACGGGGCTTAAGGCCGTGGACCCAGAACAACACTGAACATTTCATTATTAATTTGTGAATGAACACTGGTGGGTGGAAATAAAGTGGTACACGCTGATGCTTTATTGCTTGGTTAACTTTACCATGTAAGGATTCAGGACTCATCCATTTGCAGGATTAGTTGAAGAAGATTTATCCCCACTCTGAGGTGGATCATGTTTGATTCCTATCAGCTCTCTTTGCAGGCAGTGACGGGGAGGTAAAAGGCTTCTGAACAGCTCCAGTGCTTTTATGTGAAAGTACAGCTGTGTGTCACCAGGCTTCTCATGAAACTGATATGAGCCCTTTCACCCAATAAGAGGCTCGGTTTTTTAGACATTCAAATGCAACACAGCCTCAGTGAAGGATCTGCTGTCTCAATATGTGAGTATTAGTCTATGAAACAAGCAGGTTTTCAATACCACCTGAAGTGACTAAAGAGCACTTACCATCCAGCCTTGACCACGGCCTACATAAAAAATGAAAGCTATCCCGGAGTTTTTACTGTGGTACACCTGTCAACGTACATTTTTGTGTGCCATGGTAAACTGAGGCTAGATTGAAAGTGCTGTTTAATCACTTTTGGTGGTACTGATTGGGAAAAGTCGTTTGCGGTCTCATGGACAATATGGAGGAACTACATTTAGTTTGGCTGAATCAGTCACTGGCATGTGTGGTGTTTAGGGGAGACGTTGCATGTGATTTGTCTTGAATGTGACTTCTTTAATACATATAAATCACTGCTTTAAGCCACGATTTTTTGAAAACACTTTATGGAGAAAATACTGCAGTTACTGCTGCCATCAACACTCTAGAGATCACGTTGTACACTCTTTTAGTATGCATATTAAAATTCTCTTCTGCAGTATTCTCAGATAACAAGCTGATCTCCACTGACCTGGCTGGTAGAAGGAAGGGGAGAGTTCTTTGGCAACCAATCTGGCAACGTTGGACTCGTCATTGGCAGCCTGAGCCGCCTGTTCTGCCGCCTCTGACTTGGCTTTAGAATGAGTTGTCCTGCAGAGGAAAGAACACAAATCACTGATACTTCGGGAATCATTAATCCTCCAAGCATCTTCTCTTTCCACGTTACGTTTGCAACATGAGTTAATGCCGGAAAGAAGTCCATTTGATATTCCGGCAAATGGCCGTCCTAAGTCACGGCTCTAAAACTCAGATTACATGGCGGCAACCAGCCAGTTTGACCCCTACTGGGGGGGGTAACTAGAAATTTCTGTGCAAAAAATAGCAGCTTTGAAAGTGTTTTATTTGAGAAAGGCAACCTGGTTCTTGCAAGTGAGACAGTTACTACTAACGCAGTCTCAATAAAAATAATTACCGTAATTGATGAAGTGTCTGTGTACCACTTTTAGATGTCAAAAATAGCATTTGTGGTGTCAGGTGCCATTGTTGGTCTTCATGAATGTGTTGAAGTTGATCAGATATAGAGTTAGGCAAGCGCTTCCTGTATGTAAGTTAAAGAGTCAGTTTTATCATCAGGTGACTTTTCTACATTAGTAGGATGATAAAGGATTACAAAGGAAATGAACTGAAAATACAGAGAAAGAAAAACTGACAGACACTCACAAAGCACATCGCTCTGTCAACCGACAGAGAAGAATGGTCAGGATACTGACTGTTATTCCATCCAGCCTGTGTAATACTTAATTCCACAGCAGCAATCAATCAATCAATTTTTTTATATAGCGCCAAATCACAACAAACAGTTGCCCCAAGGCGCTTTATATTGTAAGGCAAGGCCATACAATAATGATGTAAAACCCCAACGGTCAAAACGACCCCCTGTGAGCAAGCACTTGGCTACAGTGGGAAGGAAAAACTCCCTTTTAACAGGAAGAAACCTCCAGCAGAACCAGGCTCAGGGAGGGGCAGTCTTCTGCTGGGACTGGTTGGGGCTGAGGGAGAGAACCAAGAAAAAGACATGCTGTGGAGGGGAGCAGAGATCGATCACTAATGATTAAATGCAGAGTGGTGCATACAGAGCAAAAAGAGAAAGAAACAGTGCATCATGGGAACCCCCCAGCAGTCTACGTCTATAGCAGCATAACTAAGGGATGGTTCAGGGTCACCTGATCCAGCCCTAACTATAAGCTTTAGCAAAAAGGAAAGTTTTAAGCCTAATCTTAAAAGTAGAGAGGGTGTCTGTCTCCCTGATCTGAATTGGGAGCTGGTTCCACAGGAGAGGAGCCTGAAAGCTGAAGGCTCTGCCTCCCATTCTACTCTTACAAACCCTAGGAACTACAAGTAAGCCTGCAGTCTGAGAGCGAAGCGCTCTATTGGGGTGATATGGTACTACGAGGTCCCTAAGATAAGATGGGACCTGATTATTCAAAACCTTATAAGTAAGAAGAAGAATTTTAAATTCTATTCTAGAATTAACAGGAAGCCAATGAAGAGAGGCCAATATGGGTGAGATATGCTCTCTCCTTCTAGTCCCCGTCAGTACTCTAGCTGCAGCATTTTGAATTAACTGAAGGCTTTTTAGGGAACTTTTAGGACAACCTGATAATAATGAATTACAATAGTCCAGCCTAGAGGAAATAAATGCATGAATTAGTTTTTCAGCATCACTCTGAGACAAGACCTTTCTGATTTTAGAGATATTGCGTAAATGCAAAAAAGCAGTCCTACATATTTGTTTAATATGCGCTTTGAATGACATATCCTGATCAAAAATGACTCCAAGATTTCTCACAGTATTACTAGAGGTCAGGGTAATGCCATCCAGAGTAAGGATCTGGTTAGACACCATGTTTCTAAGATTTGTGGGGCCAAGTACAATAACTTCAGTTTTATCTGAGTTTAAAAGCAGGAAATTAGAGGTCATCCATGTCTTTATGTCTGTAAGACAATCCTGCAGTTTAGCTAATTGGTGTGTGTCCTCTGGCTTCATGGATAGATAAAGCTGGGTATCATCTGCGTAACAATGAAAATTTAAGCAATACCGTCTAATAATACTGCTTAAGGGAAGCATGTATAAAGTAAATAAAATTGGTCCTAGCACAGAACCTTGTGGAACTCCATAATTAACTTTAGTCTGTGAAGAAGATTCCCCATTTACATGAACAAATTGTAATCTATTAGACAAATATGATTCAAACCACCGCAGCGCAGTGCCTTTAATACCTATGGCATGCTCTAATCTCTGTAATAAAATTTTATGGTCAACAGTATCAAAAGCAGCACTGAGGTCTAACAGAACAAGCACAGAGATGAGTCCACTGTCCGAGGCCATAAGAAGATCATTTGTAACCTTCACTAATGCTGTTTCTGTACTATGATGAATTCTAAAACCTGACTGAAACTCTTCAAATAGACCATTCCTCTGCAGATGATCAGTTAGCTGTTTTACAACTACCCTTTCAAGAATTTTTGAGAGAAAAGGAAGGTTGGAGATTGGCCTATAATTAGCTAAGATAGCTGGGTCAAGTGATGGCTTTTTAAGTAATGGTTTAATTACTGCCACCTTAAAAGCCTGTGGTACATAGCCAACTAACAAAGATAGATTGATCATATTTAAGATCGAAGCATTAAATAATGGTAGGGCTTCCTTGAGCAGCCTGGTAGGAATGGGGTCTAATAAACATGTTGATGGTTTGGATGAAGTAACTAATGAGAATTATTAGCAGAGATTATGGGCTCGATCTCACTGGTGCAAAGTAGCACCAGGGGTGGGTAGTAAGCAGAGACTGTGGTGGTAATCTCTTAAGCCCCTTTCACACCGGGGGTGCTCCCGGTTGCTCCCGGTTGCACCGTGCGTCATTATGACAACGCCGCGTGGAAGCAACTCAGTGCCGAGACGATGCAGCTCGGCGCCACAACAGCGCGAGGGGCGCAAAGGAGGAAGCAAGTCGGGCGTCCTGTGCTCGACGCAGAAAGGAAGTGGTTCCAGTGCAAGTCGGGGCAAAGAGGCGTTACCCGGCGTGACTCGGAGACAATTTATGATTCCTGCTGTTTGCAGTATAAATCACGCAGGATTGTTTTTATACCATGTACTTAATGCAGTAAAAACTACACCTCCAAAAAAAGGACCACAGAAAAAAAAATGCAGACTGATTGCCAGAAATATCCAGTAAAAAGTCCAGCCATCTCTTGTCCATTCATGGACGTTCGTTCACGCGCGCACATGTGAACAATTCAAAGAAGAAAAAAGTCTGTCTGCAGGCATTAGTTCCTTGTTCTCTGCTGAAACTCTCACATCACAGTTAAAAAAAGGACAAAAAAGGACATAAGTCCTGAGACAGGACATGTCAAGATCAAGTAGAACTCCAGACATCGGTTCGTTCGCGCGCGCATCTCACGGTCAAAGGAGGAAAGAAAAGAAAAAAAATTGTCTGCATTGTTAGTTCCTTTCTCTCCTCAGACTCTCTCATCACAGTTAAAAAAGGACATAAGTCCAGGACATGTCAACATCAAGTAGAACTCCAGACATCTCCACATCCGCTCAACGACGGTTCGTGCGCACGCGAGCGCATCTCACGGTCAAGGGAGGAAAGATAAACTATAACAGAACTCAGAGCTCAGCCCTGTAGCTCAGCACAACAAGAAGTAGAAGAGAAGTCAGGACTTCTCTGTGCAGAGAACCTGCAGGCTGCGTTCTCACGTCCTCTCTGCCCCCTGCTACACGCACCTGACACAGATATTCCTGCGTCCTCATGACACCACAGGAAGCAACTGGGAGCAGCCCCGGTGTGAAAGGGGCTTACAGGTAACACACTTCAGTTAAAAAAATGTATTTTCTTTTTTTAGAGGAAAGAGCACATTTCATATTCTTTTTTAAAACTGTATTTCTATTCTTGCTCAAGTAATTTTTTAAGCCAATAATTTACTGTTTTAAGTACATTTGCCATTAAGTGCTGCACACCGTGCGCCACAAGCCATGCGCCGCACACCGTGTGCTCCAACTCCACAGCAGTTGGTCCCGCTGAACTCAAACGGAAATGAAAAGGGAAATACGCACAGGAAAACTGAGAAAAGGTTTCTGCAGTTTTAAGACTGACAGCATATCAGCAGTGCAACAAAGGTAAAGTAACATGCTTCGGTTTTATTTTGATGACTAAAAATCATCAAAAGTGCAAAAGGTGTGTAGTTCCTAGGGTTTGTAAGAGTAGAATGGGAGGCAGAGCCTTCAGCTTTCAGGCTCCTCTCCTGTGGAACCAGCTCCCAATTCAGATCAGGGAGACAGACACCCTCTCTACTTTTAAGATTAGGCTTAAAACTTTCCTTTTTGCTAAAGCTTATAGTTAGGGCTGGATCAGGTGATCCTGAACCATCCCTTAGTTATGCTGCTATAGACTTAGACTGCTGGGGGGGTTCCCATGATGCACTGTTTCTTTCTCTTTTTGCTCTGTATGCACCACTCTGCATTTAATCATTAGTGATCGATCTCTGCTCCCCTCCACAGCATGTCTTTTTCCTGCTTCTCTCCCTCAGCCCCAACCAGTCCCAGCAGAAGACTGCCCCTCCCTGAGCCTGGTTCTGCTGGAGGTTTCTTCCTGTTAAAAGGGAGTTTTTCCTTCCCACTGTAGCCAAGTGCTTGCTCACAGGGGGTCGTTTTGACCGTTGGGGTTTTACATAATTATTGTATGGCCTTGCCTTACAATATAAAGCGCCTTGGGGCAACTGTTTGTTGTGATTTGGCGCTATATAAAAAAATTGATTGATTGATAATGAGGGTGCACATAAGACCGTAGTTTTATAATGATCATGAAGCAACCGTAAACCGACAAACATGATATGGGGTTGAAGAAAGCAACATGTACTTTGAGCACTTTATTAACAAGGTACTTCTTGTTGTAGTATCTGAAGGGTTCAGATGCAAAACCCAGGACCTCCAAAAATGTCAAATTGAGGCCAACATACACTTGGCTGCTTACATTGGTGGGCACAGCGAACGGAAAAGTTAGTTTGATAACCATTAACCTGCTAACTGAAAGCTTAACTTTTATAATGCTAAACTGATAAACTGCTAAAAAAAATTTAGCAGAAGTTACCACTAACTGCTAACTTTTAGTACTGGCTCGGTCGCAGCCACATCGGACACACTATCGGCTATTGATGAGACAACTTTGAGTTTAAGAGCTGCAGACTCACAAACACAAAACGAACACATGAAAAATAAATAAATAAGAACTAAAATCCCAAACACTGTCATCATCTTTATCAAATCGCAGTATTAGAAGTCACAGTTTAGCTCTATATTATATATTGATAAACCGTTAACAGAGCTACGGCTCACCTGTATTGCATTCACAAACACAAAATAAACGCACGAACAATAAATAAATAAAAATACTGAGTTTTGAGCTGTTTACATACTGATTTTGTCCACAGTGTAACTTCTTTCGGCTCTATGTTGCAAAAACAGCAGTGTCTTCTTACCAGCACTCGTGTGCTTTGAGCTGTGAACCGGAAGCTACACTTGACACACTGTCGATTTGCGCTGCGGGAGCTCATCTCGACAGAACACACAACAGACAGGAACTAATGAATAATTTTAGGGTTTACAAACGTTTTTGACCGTTAAACTTTACTGATTTTACCAGCAAAAAAACTTGTTAGTGGGCTGAAAGTTAGCGGAACTAAGTGAAAGCTAATTGGTCTGCTCATGGTTTTCAAAATTAGCTAAAAAGCTAATCCGCTAATGAAAAAGTTAGCTTCGCTAATTAGCAGTTAGTGGATTAGCGGCACTGTATCCAGCACTGCACTGTAAAATCTAACGTGTCATTTCAACTTAAAAATACAAGTGAAAGGGCTGCCTTAAAATTTCAAGTTAAGTGAAAGAAAATAAGTTGTTATCTAGGTTAGATATTCCTTGTTGGGTAAACTCTTGCATTAGTTTGGGTTGATTTATCTTTCATAATTGATTTAACTCATTCAGGTAGTTGTTTGAATCTGAAATGGTCAGTTTTATAAACCTTTTGTTTCAGTTAAGCTGACTTGGATTTGTCAGTTGATTTAACTATTTAGGGTAGTTGTCTGAACTAGCAAATCTGTTTCATTTTAATTAAAACTGTAAGTTGTGTAAACTTTTTGTGTCAGTTGACTTGGATTTATTAATTGATTGACCTGCTTGGTTGTGATTTGAATTTGCACACACACACACACACACACACACACACACTTAAATTAAATCGATTAATTTCACCGAGTGAAAGTTTTACCTCCGAAGAAACATGCGGTCGACGATGCCCTCCAACGTGCGTCCAAAATGGAGGAAGGGAGGAAAGGAGCACATGTTCACCCGCCCGCAGCTGCATTCCCACAATGCATTTCAAGAAAAGCATGATGACGCAGGTGTTTTTATCCCCAAAGTCAAGTTGACTTACATTTCTAATTCAGTTGGGCCTGGATTTTCAAATTAGCATTTATTTTGTAGTTGAGACATTTTTAACTAATAATTTCATGTTATTATAACAACCTCAGTAATCATGTGTCTTAATTACATAGAATAATCTGTTAAGATAACAAACAGACAAAATCACAATTTACAGTGTGGCTGCTTAGGCGAGTATCAGTGTGCAATTTTTTTTTTTTTTTTTTATTTATGGAAAACTACATTTTCTAACGGGTTTTCCTCTAAATCTCTATTTTAAAGTGTACAACCCCTGGCAAAAATTATGAAATCACCGGCCTCGGAGGATGTTCATTCAGTTGTTTAATTTTGTAGAAAAAAAGCAGATCACAGACATGACACAAAACTAAAGTCATTTCAAATGGCAACTTTCTGGCTTTAAGAAACACTATAAGAAATCAAGAAAAAAACATTGTGGCAGTGAGTATACGGTTACTTTTTTAGACCAAGCAGAGGAAAAAAATATGGAATCACTCAATTCTGAGGAAAAAATTATGGAATCACCCTGTAAATTTTCATCCCCAAAACTAACACCTGCATCATATCAGATCTGCTCGTTAGTCTGCATCTAAAAAGGAGTGAACACACCTTGGAGAGCTGTTGCACCAAGTGGACTGACATGAATCATGGCTCCAACACGAGAGATGTCAATTGAAACAAAGGAGAGGATTATCAAACTCTTAAAAGAGAGTAAATCATCAAGCAATGTTGCAAAAGATGTTGGTTGTTCACAGTCAGCTGTGTCTAAACTCTGGACCAAATACAAACAACATGGGAAGGTTGTTAAAGGCAAACATACTGGTAGACCAAGGAAGACATCAAAGCGTCAAGACAGAAAACTTAAAGCAATATGTCTCAAAAATCGAAAAATGTACAACAAAACAAATGAGGAATGAATGGGAGGAAACTGGAGTCAACGTCTGTGACCAAACTGTAAGAAACTGCCTAAAGGAAATGGGATTTACATACAGAAAAGCTAAAGAAAGGCATCATTAACACCTAAACAGAAAAAAAACAAGGTTACAATGGGCTAAGGAAAAGTAATTGTGGACTGTGGATGACTGGATGAAAGTCATATTCAGTGATGAATCTCGAATCTGCATTGGGCAAGGTGATGATGCTGGAACTTTTGTTTGGTGCCTTTCCAATGAGATTTATAAAGATGACTGCCTGAAGAGAACATGTAAATTTCCACAGTCATTGATGATATGGGGCTGCATGTCAGCTAAAGGCACTGGGGAGATGGCTGTCATTACATCATCAATAAATGCACAAGTTTATGTTGATATTTTGGACAGTTGAAAGGATGTTTGGGGATGATGAAATCATTTTTCAAGATGATAATGCATCTTGCCATAGAGCAAAAACTGCAAAAACATTCCTTGCAAAAAGACACATAGGGTCAATGTCAATGAGCAGATCTGATTTGATGCAGGTGTTAATTTGGGGGATGAAAATTTACAGGGTGATTCCATAATTTTTTCCTCAGAATTGAGTGATTCCATATTTTTTTCCTCTGCTTGGTCTAAAAAAGTAACTGTTACTGACTGCCACAATCTTTTTTTCTTGATTTCTTATAGTGTTTCTTAAAGCCAGAAAGTTGCCATTTGAAATTACTTTAGTTTTGTGTCATGTCTGTGATCTGCTTTTTTTCTACAAAATTAAACAACTGAATGAACATCCTCTGAGGCCGGTGATTCCATAATTTTTGCCAGGGGTTGTAGTTTTTTTGGTTTTTTTTGGGTTTTTTTAAAGCACATTCTGTGATTAGCATCTGTACCCTTCAATTGTACTTTTACTTGAGTATAGATTTTCCGTACTCTAACACCACTGAGCAGCACAGAGGGCAGTGCAAGTGTCATTGACAGTGTACAATCAACACAGCTGTAATTTTCACATCCAGTGGCCAAGTTATGTAAGTACCATGCATAACTAGGCTCATCCAGGTACCTATGGGCATGTTGGTCTTAAAGAGATGCACGGTCAGGCACGGTGTGAAAGCAGAAAACAACAGAGAAAACACAAGACCACCAATATGTGGTCTAAAGTTCAGCACAGAGTTTTTTCTGTTATTCAAGTGGTGCATTAATCAGATACCCCTCATAGAGGCAGATTCAGGACATGTGGACACAGACTGTCCACTGAACCAATTCCTTGGCAGAAAACCTCTCACTTCTGAATCTGCCATCCAAATAACAATGTGGCAGGTGCTGACACACTTACTATGTTCTACAGAAAATGACAGTGTGATTGGTTTATTTCCTGTTATGCCCAAAAAAACACCCACAACTAATGAAGTGACAAATTACAACCCGTGCTTACATTACATGTAGCGGTAATTGTTATATGGCTGGGGGGGCCTGGCTGCCGGTTTGTTTGTCTGTTTGTTTTCCTCCCAGGTGGCGTGCATTTGGGACTGAGTGGCTGTGTTGCTGAGGCTGTCAGGACCTCACCCTGATCACCTGCGACTCGTCAGGACTCACAGCTGAGGTGCATCTGGATGGATTGGAACATGTTGGCATTTAAGTCTGGAGTGCACAGTGTGTATTTGCCAGAGACTCAACCTTGTGACCAGACGGGTGAGATCGTCGTCTCGGGAGCCATCTCATCAGCAGCGGACGCTGAGAATGTCCAGGTTTGATGCACGGTCTGTGAAAGAGGAGGGGGTGAGGTCTCACGCTTGTCAGCACACTTCCTGAGGTACGTTGGATTTTGTGACTAACAGTTATACAGTCAGTAAATGTGGTGTCCCTCACACCTTATTGTATTGAGCTGTATGTTAGTCATGTATCAGCTTCCACTGCGGTGGAGTTTTGTGAACGGGATGTTCCATGCCTGCAGGTTGGGAAGCTGATCAGTAATCAAGCCAGGAAGTGTTTGCTGTTTGTACACCTTTAAGTGTTCTCTCTGTGTGTAGAGTGTGGACTCACATAATGGTTCCTTCTTTCACAGACTCGGTTGTTGCGGCCACCTGGGGGGTGTCGGCGGGGTCCTTGGGTCCGAAACAGCTTCTGGCTCCGGACCGTTAGCGCTGCTGGGAGCGCACCACGCCAGGCCGCACCTTTTTGTTATTATATTATCACTGTTATGTATTAAATTCAGTTAGCCTTTGTACCGTGCTCTGCTTATTTCATACTGGGTCCTTCAAACGCTGGTCGGTTCTCCGAGCTGCGTCCGACACATAACAGTAATTAGGAGTTGAACACACCCCAATGTACTGGTTATATGCAGTTTTTTTTCCTGTGTGCCATAGGTCATCAAAATAAAACCTTCAAAAGGTAGGAAAGTTAGTATTTTCTTTACAGTGTCATAAACAAGATGGTAAGACTTTATTTATGATATTGAAGCAATAATAGAAGATTTGAAAAGGCATACAGGGTGGGCCAATAAAATGTTACCACTTTTTGATTGAACACAGGTTTTTGAAATGAGAACTTATTCGAAAAAATTTTCACAGACTTGTAACAGAAGCATCAAATTAACATTTACTTTATACTTTATTGATCTCACAATGGAGAAATTATGTTTACACTACAGTTACCTCAGACAGCAATTAGTCCACAATTATTACTTGTTTACCGTAATAATGGCACACATCAGAATTAAAACAGCACATACACATTTGACATTGTTTATGTGCACTAAATTTGAAGAAGTCCGTTATCCGAATTGAGGCAAGTGGGTGAAGGCCACGCAGCAACCCTGAGATGCGCCACCGTCAGCTTCGGGGAAGGAACGGGGACCAGCTGCAGCTAAAACTGCGCCACCCCCACCGAAGGGAAGGGATGATGTGAGTAGAAGCCGGAGTGGGGGGTGCATGATGGGGGGTAGGAGGGTGGTGGGGAGAGGGAGTGGAGCATGCTTCAGTCTTGTGAAACAGTTTACTGTCTTTGTGAGTTGAGATAAGAAAACAGCCAAATGTTCACCAAGGCTGAAAACAGCAGGGCAATTTGTCCTTCAGGCTGATAAACCTGCCGTGTTGTGGTTTGAGCAGTGAAAAACACTTTTTACAGCTTCACTTGAACAACCAAATCCCAATTATGAATTAAGAATATTCCCTAGCCTCCAAAATCTTCATCTTCATCTGCAAGGCACGCATCTGATACCAAAGGTTTCCCACTTTGTCTCTTGTTTCTGTACAGTTCAATGTTCAATCCACACGTCTCTTCTTTGGCTTACAGCTGCAACATGCACTTTGAAGTTTGTGATGACATTGCCACACATCTCAAGAGGGTTAGGGTTAGTTGACAGATGTTGGTCTTCAGGGGCCTCAATGGTCTGTGGGTTGTTGTAGTACACTCTCTAATTGTACAAATTAAAAAAAAGTGGTAACATTTTATTGGCCCACCCTGTATTAGATTTTCTCTGATGATGTCAGAACTTAAAAGGCAATATTTTTGTATACCATCACTGAATTCACATTATAATTTTATGTATTCTTTCTTTGACCCATTTTCAGTGTTCTGCTCACAAGCAGAAAACAACAGTACACATAGTTGAAAACAAAACCTTCTTGGTGGCGGTAAACAGAACCTCTGTGGTGGAGATAATAATGTTTTCACATCAGGTTGTAAACCTGTCAGGGTGCAGAATACAGTTTGTATAGAATTGACCCTGACTTGTAATGAAATCGCCTGATGGATCGGATCCTGCTCCTGTGCCAGCAGTTCGAGACTCTAAATCACGTTTGTTTTGCTGTGTGCTGGTACCATAGACACTGTAGTTTCATTGGCTATATTTTTGTGGGTTCAAGATGATCTCATGCTCTGACTACTCTGAAAAGTACAACAAAATACATACATCTTCAACCGCTTAACCAGGACCGGGTCACGGAGCAACAAAAATATATTACGGTTAAAATATCACACATTTACAAATGACTGATCAGCTCCAGTAACTGGACAAACACACTGATGCAGCAGCACATCTCAGAAAAAGCAGATTACATTTGTGCATTTTTTTTCCTCTGCTGTCAGATTGTTAGTGAACTGCGGCATAACAAAGGCATGTAGAAAATGGAGCATCTATAGATTTGTAAGGTTACATTCTTATGCATACCCAGACAGCAAATGGATCCGGGCCGGATGTAGTCCAACATCCAGTACCAATCCTGAAAACGGATCCGGTCCAGACAATTTTTGCACCCTGGCCCAGATCAGGCATGGCTCCACTTTACAGTTCTGGAACAGAACCGGACCAGATCTGAACTGGATCTGCAAAAGATCAACTGTTTACAGCCCATATCTGGCACGGATCTGGGACAGATGTGTACCGCATCACAGCACCGTGGCAGGAACATGGGGTTAGCATAATGATAAGCAATTTTATCTGCACTTGGCAGAAACTATCCATTAGCGATTATAAACTCAGGGCTGTGAAAACTCCACAGATCATTGGCAGGGGGGGAGGTGTTAGTGTGTACTATCGCCACTGAGGTTTTTTAAATGCTTCTCACAAAGCGATTTGTTTCTTTACAACAATCAAGTTTGATAAGTCCACGGACACTGATCTGTGTGTTACAGATACAGATCAGTTCCTTGGATCCATAGAACTTACCCCTGTAAAACTTGTTCCTGCCACAGTGCTGTGATGCGGTCCACATCTGTCCCAGATCCATGCCATATGGGCTGTAAACGGTTAGTCTTTTGCGGATCCAGTTCAGATCTGGTCCAGATCTGTTCCAGAACTGTAAAGTGGAGCCATGCCGGATCTGGGCCAGGGTGCAAAAATTGTCTGGACCGGATCTGTTTTCAGGATTGGTACCAGATCTTGGACTACAACCGGCCCAGATCTATTTGCTATCTGGGTATTCAGAAACTAACATAAAATTCATCAAGAATCATTTCAAAGTCTGTTTTTTTATGTAAATGACTAAACAAATTTGGTCTTTGCATTAACACTGACCTTCTGTTTAACAATGACAAAGACGTCAGCCACTGCAACACCCCAAAACCAACCTACTGTATGTCCTGCAATATGAAGCCTTAGAGACAACAGACCAAAAATACTTCAACACATGTCGTGTGTAGCATTCATTCATGTCCAAAAACTGAGGTTGTATTATTAGGAGGTGCCTTTATTTTTTTGCTGGAACAGAAAATAAGGATCCTTTGCACACTCTCACAGGGACCGTGACTTATTGTTGGTATGTTAATTGGATGTTAAATGGGTATTAAGATGGTTTGGTCTTTCTCAACCTTTATTTATGTTCCGTTGTCTGTCCAAGCTCCTGCCTGGTGCCTCTCCCAGTGCCTCCTCTTTAGTGGCTGCACTTGAGCTGCTGTGACAACAAGATGCTGTAGCTTGTGAGTCCACCGTCCAGATGTCCCAGTCTGAATGGCTCAGATGATGTGAATGTGCATCAGAGCCTTTCCTGGACCTGAGGGATTCATTCATTGGCTGGATCATATCGACTGATGTGCGGGTTCAACTGCTGTTGAGTCTCAGGATCTAATTTGGAGACTTTAATGAGTGTCAGTATTGAAGGAATTTGGGATTTAGAATATGTGTGAGATGGACTCATGGTCACCTCATATTCAGTGGTGGGCACAGTTCAGCTAATCTGATAACCAATAATTATCTAAGCTAATGTTTTTGCTACCGGATTAGCTTTTCAGATAAGTTTTAAAACCATCATCAGATCAATGATGTTCCGATAAATTTAGTCCCGAGAACTTTCAGTCCGATAAAAAAAATTTTGCTGGTAAAGTGAGCAAAGTTTAAACAGTCAGAAACATTTGTAGACCCTAAAATTACTTTGGGAAGAAAATGGAAGACATTAGGTTGAACATATCCCGGCATGCCTTAACCCAGCCACTACACCCTGCTATTGATGTGGGCGCCACTACTGAGGTGTTACCTAGATTTACAGAATTTGACAGTATCTCACTAGGCATGCTGACAAAACTTGTAATTTCAACAAAAAACACAACCTGTTTATTTGATCCTATACCAACAAAACTGTTTAAGGACCTGTGGCCCACTCTTGGGCCGACTGTACTGGAAATTATTAACCTTTCTTTAACTTCTGGATCTGTTCCTAAACATTTCAAATATACAGTGATTAAACCATTACTTAAGAAAACTAATCTTGATCCTAGTCTATTGACAAACTATCGGCCGATATCAAATCTGTCATTTTGCTCTAAAAGTCTGGAAAAAGTGGTGTCACGGCAGCTCGTAGACTATCTTACTGAGAATAATCTCTTTGAGCCACTGCAGTCTGCTTTTAGAAAATATCCTTCCACAGAGACGGCTCTCACTAAAGTGGTGAATGATCTTCTGTCTACAATGGATTCAGACACCACTACGGTTCTGCTGCTGTTAGATCTCAGTGCTGCATTTGATACCGTGGATCATCATATTCTCCTTGATAGGCTGGAAAATCATTTTGGGATTACTGGGAGTGCCCTTGCATGGCTGACGTCATACTTGACCAGTCGTTCTCACTGTGTTTTGTACAGTAACACTACCTCTAACCTTAGTGACATGAAATTTGGGGTTCCACAGGGGTCTGTCTTAGGCCCCCTGCTTTTCTCCCTTTATATAGCACCCCTTGGGCACATATTGTGGCATTTTGGGATTACCTTTCACTGCTATTCAGATGATACTCAGTTATATATGCTGATAATTGCTGGTAATCTTGTTCACATAAAATCCTTAGAAGATTGCCTTGCAGCAGTGAGAAGTTGGATGTCTAGAAACCTTCTACTTTTAAACTCTGATAAGACTGAAATGATGGTTCTTGGTCCAGTGAGACATTGGCATCAATTTGAACAGTTAACACTCAGCCTCGGTTCGTGTGTCATACATCACACTGACAAAGTGAGGAAGCTTGGGGTAATTTTTGATCCTTCGTTGTCCTTTGACCTCCACATTAGAAATATTACTAGGACTGCTTTCTTCCACCTGCGAAACATAGCGAAGATTCGTCCCATCCTGTCTATGGCTGATGCTGAGACCCTAATCCATGCATTTATCTCTTCTAGATTGGACTACTGCAATGTTCTATTTTCTGGTTTACCGCAGTCTAGCATTAGGGGTCTCCAATTGGTTCAAAATGCTGCAGCCAGACTTTTGACACAAAGCAGAAAGTTCGACCACATTACACCCATTTTGGCGTCTCTTCACTGGCTTCCTGTCCCAGTGAGATCAGATTTTCAGGTTCTGCTACTAACGTATAAAGTTATTGATGGACTGGCACCTCCCTACCTAGCTGACCTAATTAAACCTTATGTACCGGCCCGGGCTTTACGTTCTCAGGGTGCAGGACTACTTTGTGTCCCTAAGGTGAATAAGAAGTCTGTGGGTCACAGAACTTTCTCTTATCAATCAATCAATCAATCAATCAATTTTTTTATATAGCGCCAAATCACAACAAACAGTTGCCCCAAGGCGCTTTACATTGTAAGGCAAGGCCATACAATAATTATGTAAAACCCCAACGGTCAAAACGACCCCCTGTGAGCAAGCACTTGGCTACAGTGGGAAGGAAAAACTCCCTTTTAACAGGAAGAAACCTCCAGCAGAACCAGGCTCAGGGAGGGGCAGTCTTCTGCTGGGACTGGTTGGGGCTGAGGGAGAGAACCAGGAAAAAGACATGCTGTGGAGGGGAGCAGAGATCGATCACTAATGATTAAATGCAGAGTGGTGCATACAGAGCAAAAAGAGAAAGAAACAGTGCATCATGGGAACCCCCCAGCAGTTTACGTCTATAGCAGCATAACTAAGGGATGGTTCAGGGTCACCTGATCCAGCCCTAACTATAAGCTTTAGCAAAAAGGAAAGTTTTAAGCCTAATCTTAAAAGTAGAGAGGGTGTCTGTCTCCCTGATCTGAATTGGGAGCTGGTTCCACAGGAGAGGAGCCTGAAAGCTGAAGGCTCTGCCTCCCATTCTACTCTTACAAACCCTAGGAACTACAAGTAAGCCTGCAGTCTGAGAGCGAAGCGCTCTATTGGGGTGATATGGTACTACGAGGTCCCTAAGATAAGATGGGACCTGATTATTCAAAACCTTATAAGTAAGAAGAAGAATTTTAAATTCTATTCTAGAATTAACAGGAAGCCAATGAAGAGAGGCCAATATGGGTGAGATATGCTCTCTCCTTCTAGTCCCCGTCAGTACTCTAGCTGCAGCATTTTGAATTAACTGAAGGCTTTTTAGGGAACTTTTAGGACAACCTGATAATAATGAATTACAATAGTCCAGCCTAGAGGAAATAAATGCATGAATTAGTTTTTCAGCATCACTCTGAGACAAGACCTTTCTGATTTTAGAGATATTGCGTAAATGCAAAAAAGCAGTCCTACATATTTGTTTAATATGCGCTTTGAATGACATATCCTGATCAAAAATGACTCCAAGATTTCTCACAGTATTACTAGAGGTCAGGGTAATGCCATCCAGAGTAAGGATCTGGTTAGACACCATGTTTCTAAGATTTGTGGGGCCAAGTACAATAACTTCAGTTTTATCTGAGTTTAAAAGCAGGAAGTTAGAGGTCATCCATGTCTTTATGTCTGTAAGACAATCCTGCAGTTTAGCTAATTGGTGTGTGTCCTCTGGCTTCATGGATAGATAAAGCTGGGTATCATCTGCGTAACAATGAAAATTTAAGCAATACCGTCTAATAATACTGCCTAAGGGAAGCATGTATAAAGTGAATAAAATTGGTCCTAGCACAGAACCTTGTGGAACTCCATAATTAACTTTAGTCTGTGCAGAAGATTCCCCATTTACATGAACAAATTGTAATCTATTAGACAAATATGATTCAAACCATCGCAGCGCAGTGCCTTTAATACCTATGGCATGCTCTAATCTCTGTAATAAAATTTTATGGTCAACAGTATCAAAAGCAGCACTGAGGTCCAACAGAACAAGCACAGAGACGAGTCCACTGTCCGAGGCCATAAGAAGATCATTTGTAACCTTCACTAATGCTGTTTCTGTACTATGATGAATTCTAAAACCTGACTGAAACTCTTCAAATAGACCATTCCTCTGCAGATGATCAGTTAGCTGTTTTACAACTACCCTTTCAAGAATTTTTGAGAGAAAAGGAAGGTTGGAGATTGGCCTATAATTAGCTAAGATAGCTGGGTCAAGTGATGGCTTTTTAAGTAATGGTTTAATTACCGCCACCTTAAAAGCCTGTGGTACATAGCCAACTAACAAAGATAGATTGATCATATTTAAGATCGAAGCATTAAATAATGGTAGGGCTTCCTTGAGCAGCCTGGTAGGAATGGGGTCTAATAAACATGTTGATGGTTTGGATGAAGTAACTAATGAAAATAACTCAGACAGAACAATCGGAGAGAAAGAGTCTAACCAAATACCGGCAGCACTGAAAGCAGCCAAAGATAACGATACGTCTTTGGGATGGTTATGAGTAATTTTTTCTCTAATAGTTAAAATTTTGTTAGCAAAGAAAGTCATGAAGTCATTACTAGTTAAAGTTAATGGAATACTCAGCTCAATAGAGCTCTGACTCTTTGTCAGCCTGGCTACAGTGCTGAAAAGAAACCTGGGGTTGTTCTTATTTTCTTCAATTAGTGATGAGTAGAAAGATGTCCTAGCTTTACGGAGGGCTTTTTTATAGAGCAACAGACTCTTTTTCCAGGCTAAGTGAAGATCTTCTAAATTAGTGAGACGCCATTTCCTCTCCAACTTACGGGTTATCTGCTTTAAGCTGCGAGTTTGTGAGTTATACCACGGAGTCAGGCACTTCTGATGTAAAGCTCTCTTTTTCAGAGGAGCTACAGCATCCAAAGTTGTCTTCAATGAGGATGTAAAACTATTGACGAGATACTCTATCTCCCTTACAGAGTTTAGGTAGCTACTCTGCACTGTGTTGGTATATGGCATTAGAGAACATAAAGAAGGAATCATATCCTTAAACCTAGTTACAGTGCTTTCTGAAAGACTTCTAGTGTAATGAAACTTATTCCCCACTGCTGGGTAGTCCATCAGAGTAAATGTAAATGTTATTAAGAAATGATCAGACAGAAGGGAGTTTTCAGGGAATACTGTTAAGTCTTCTATTTCCATAGAAGACTAGTTATCGTGCCAGTTATCATGCCCCTGTTCTGTGGAATGATCTCCCTGCATCAGTAAAACAGTGAGATTCTGTGAAGGAGGGACTTTTCTTCACTGTTTAGACACCGTTTTGGATTTTTTTTTTTTTTTTTTTTAAAGGACGCTTTATGTGGATTATTTCTTCAGATGAACCCCACTGAAACTTAACAGGTAAGAATTTATATTTACTACGTGTCTTTTATTCTGCCAATCAATGCATTAATGGACGTATTTCCATTGTTTAAGCTGCAGGGTTCAAAGCGTGTGAAAAAGGCAGCAGCTTTTAGTTCGTAAATGACGATGTATCTAATACCGAGATAAACTGTGGCTTCTAATACTGTGTTTTACTGCTTTTGAAAGATGATGACAGTGTTTGGGGTTTTATTTTTTTATTTATTCATTTTTCATGTGTTCTTTGTGTTTGTGATCCCTGAATTTACCCAGAAGTCCCTGCGGCGCTTAAGGTGAAACTGATTTATCAGAAGCCGACAATGTAATCTGTTGTGGTTGCGTCCAAATCAGTACTAATAGTTATTGGTTATCTGTAATAAATATACATTTTTATTGGTTTAGTGTCATAAAAGATAACTTTTCAGTTATCGGATTAATGGTTGTCGATGCTAACTTTTTGGTTAGCTGTGCACACCACTGCTCATATATGAATGGGTTTGAACTTGCATCAGTATGCATATATGGGAATATACTTTACTGGATGATGGAGCATCCTGGGGAGAGATCAGACTTCATTTTGGTTGGGGGTGAGCTATGGGAAATATTTTGTCTCAATACCGAATCTGTAGTAATGCAGTCTCTACACCTCATTGTTGTCTTTTCAACTCTCCTGTCATTGTGAACATTGTGAACATTGGACTGTATGTGATTATTAACCCTCTGGGGTCCAAGGGCATTTTTTGGACAGTTCACTCGCCTGGTATAAATGTTTTATTATTGCTGTTAACAGCTCTCCCTGCATCCCACAATCAAGTTTTATGTCTCTTTTTTTTCAGGACAACCTGTGCTTTCAGAATATATATGTTTTTGTTGTGTTTTATAAGTGTAATAAAGGTTTACAATCAAAAATAGCCAAGGAAAAAATTAAGCGAAAAATAATTTTCCACACACATTTACTCAAAACACACAGCAAACTATAATAAACAACTGTTTTGACACTCTATAAAGGTAATATGAGGTCTTGTGTGAAAGAATGTACAACAAAAAGGTTCAAACAATAAACACAAATGCACATTTTAAACAATATATACAAAATGGTCTATGTGTTTTGTTGTCCATTGATATGGTAAACAGTGCTTTACGCAGTGAAAGCAACAGAGTTATCCAGTAACATTCACATGCAAACTAGTGGAGCAATCCTGATAGTTACACACTCTTTGTTTGAGCCCATGAGATTGTCATCAGAGGCTCTCTGTCTGCTCCTGCTTTCACTGGTCACTGTGTGTAATGGCGCAGGGCACACTGAGTATGTACTAATAGTATGTACTCATTGGAGCACTGCTATTCAAACGGGCCAACCAGTAACATATCACTCCTGTAAACGATCTTTGGCTTTTCTCTTGAGGTAAATCTGCCCTACGATTGGATTTTGGAAAACCATGTGACGGTGAACCAATTCCGATTGGACACTCACATTGCGCACGTCATCACACAGCTTCTATGAGGAGTACAACGATGGCCGATGACTGGCTCGAAAGTCAGCGGAGTTAACTTTTCAGTAAAAAAAAAAGTACGTTTCTATCTCATATCATTAAAAAGTTATTTATAATTTAGTAAAGCTTGGTCTTAGCCATCGTATATGACGGCATCGGTCCCAGAAGGTTAAGCTGCAACATTTCTGTCATTGTTACACACTGTATTCTGTCTTATTAATGTGGCCGTAGCAGATGGACACCCCAGAGAGTTGGATCTGCTTAAAGTTTCTTCCTGTAATCAAAAAACAGTGAGGTGATGAAAGCATTTGATTCCAGTTCATGCTCCCTGTCTTTGTCCTTGGACAAGATATTTCATTTGCATTGTTGCTTCTTCTCCTGGGAGCATGTACAAGTGCTGCGCTTTACTGCATCCATAACATCACCATCTTCTGTGGTGGTGGTGGTAGAGGACTGGTCATGTCAGGTTAGGGTCAGCATTGATTCTGCTATTGGTAATCCTGTAACCCAGCACAACCTGCCACATGGATGGGTGACTGGTGTTGATTGTTAGTGCCCTAGTTTAGTGCTTGCACTGGTGAGGAGGGTGTCATGACACCCAGCAGGATGAAAATCAAAATCTGTCAATGGGCAGATGAACTCTTTGGGAGGTAATAGTCAGCATGCAGACATGGTTCTGCATCCAGAAGTGTAGATGGTCCTCCAGTGTACATTTAATCCTTTTGGGGGCAGGACTGGCACTTCAGCCACCATAAAAACGTCTCGCACAGCTCAAAGAAGGATTCTTGTTTCTGCTGTCCATAAAAGTAACTCTGCTGCTGCCTTCCATTGGAAGGCATTGCGGACCATGAAGGGGATGGGGAAAAGCCATTTGAAGCCTCAACTCCTGACAAGAAGAAAGCACAGTAGAGTACCAGGGGTGTTGTCTTTGGAGGTTTGCAGCTGCATTGTCCCAGTCCACCAAAATGTAAAAAGGGACTGGTCTTGGCTGGGGAAGTAACCTGTGACAGACTAGTATCCCATCCAGTGGAAGTCATAACCATTCATCTGTTTCACTCTGTGAACACTTGAACCTGTGGGCCTTCGGATCTCTTCTGTCACCGATGTAACTGCTCACAGGGTGGTTCAGGTCTAGGCCGTATGCTTATTAAGCACCTACAGGGGACATATGTTATGATTTGGTACTCTATAAATAAATTGAACTGGCAAGTAATCATCTGACTAAGATGCCATTAGAACCAAAGCAAAGGCACATTTTGCACAGGACAAACTGTTTCAGTTTGGACACATTGACTCCTGTATATGTTTGCTGTCCAGCTGCTGGTCTGCTCATATTTTTTTCCGCGTTAACTGCAAGCATTAGTGATTGTGATTACTCTGTGGATACTTGACATACTGTAACTTTATACTGGGCTAAAAATAACCTCTTGCACACTTTAAGACTTGTGGGGTAGGTCCTTCCTGGTGGAACAATTAGAGGCTCTGGAGGTTCCATTTTTAACATAGAGGATCTACACCTGTTTGCTCACAGTCAGCACCTCAACTCCAAGACAACCATATGTACCCTCCATCAAAATCACTTGTCCATTATTCTGAATGCATCATATTATAACAGCGTTTGGGTTCCATAAATGTTCCTCTGTTGCTGATGCAGGTGACATATGGAGCTCTTTGACCTCTGCCCCAGTTCTCCCACACTGGTACTGAAATCTTCCACTAAATGCAGTTTCAACAACAGCTGCTACTTAGCAACAGGTTCTGAAGACAGTGGAACCAAGCTGTCAGCAACTTCGATGGGCTCTGATGAAGCCCACCTGGAAGAAGAAACAGTTGCAGTTCCTTGACTGGCCACTTGAGGCTGGCTGGGGCAAGGAGAGGTGGGTGTGAAGTTTTTCTATTTCATTTAAGACATGTTAAGCCATAAAGTTATGTATAAGTAGATACTTGGTCACTTTGAGTGACAGTGGCTCATGCGGGCGCCTCCACCTCTCGTAACATCAGTAACTCATTGTCCGCTCGAAGTGGCTGCTGGCTGTTGCAGACGGACGGTTGTGTCTGTCGTTTTGAGTATTTGATTACAAACACCTGGAGTAATATGGCTTGTTGTGTGGTGAAATGCCCAAACAGATCATGTAAGATCTGTAGTAGATCTGCTGCAATATTCGCACTGAGTGAAACTTTCATCTTTTTTAATGTTGTATGCTAATGGAATTAGCATATTTAGCAGCTATTGGTAGCCTAATCCATTAGGTCCATTTAATGCATGATTACTGAGAAAACTGACTCATAATTTTGTATGCCCACACCAAAGCTAACTGTTATGAGAACCACCACACAAGTCTTTAATTGAGTATGATTTAATAAACACTCGAACCAAGGTTAGCCTGTTAGCTATACTGTTTTAGACTTGAAGATAGGGGTGTGTTCATGCTGTTTTTAATCAGACAACAGAGCCATCCAAGCTCCACCTCTTTGTCCATTTATGTGTTTGTCGTGGCCATAGACTGTATATATACTGGACAAAGCCTGCGTGACATTATCCATAGGTTTTCTACAGAGACCCAGAACAGTCGATATGAAGTCCGTGTATGGGCGTCGCCATGTTGACAGCAGCGGGACGTGAGCGGGATGATGAACTCATTAATGTATAAAGGGGAGAAACGTGGGTGGTTCAGTGTGTGACGAGAGAAACCTGAACACGCCCTCCTCTTCGAGTCCAAACCAGCTAACTGATCTTCTGATCTGAATGAATTTTCGTGAAGAAAAATCACACTATCAAACATGGCTGCATCAAAGTAGTCAAATGCAGAATATTAACCCGCTGTGAGTGTACCCGTCGCATGCATTAAATCATCATCAGAAATCTGTTACATGGCCTAAATGTCATAATTGATGCTCCCTCACAATTGATACCCCTCTTGTGAGTCTCCTGAAGTAACTGTTGATTCCAAGTCATCCTTCAAAGAGACCTAGTATGAAAGACATGGAGTCTTCATCTTAGGTCACTGGTTAGCATTCAAGTCCCACATCCGTACAGTAAGACAGGAAGAACCACTATGCAAAATACTTGGGCTTTCGTTCTCCTGTAAAAGTATCAGCATTGCGAAACGTCTCTGCCCAGGGACCTCATGACTCAGAAAGGTCTTCCCAGGTGCCTCTCAAAGGCTGAGAACCCACTCGTCAGAACAATAACATCAAAGGAATCCAACCACCAAAAGCACATAATAAAATTAGTCTTTATGCCGATGATATTTTACTCTTTTTAGAGAACCCTCACTCAACCCTATCAGAAACAATAAAACTTATTGACTCATTTTCCAAAATCTCTACTCCATAAACTGGCAAAAGTCTTCTACCCTTCCACTGTACAGAAACAGCTGGGATGTAGCAGCTCAAACTCCGCCCATTCCATTATGCACCAGTCATATTACATATCTCAGTATTAATGTCTCCCGCAGGCTGCAAGAGCTGCTTGATCTTAAGTACACCCCACTTCTCAGATCAATAACTGACAAACTTCTTCTCTGGATGAACTGCCCACTCTCCATATTAGGCTGAATTGCTACAATAAAGATGTCAGTACTTCTTCAAGTTAATTATCTTCTCTCTATGATTCCATCTAAACCCTCAATGTCCTGGTTGATTCTATCATTACAAAATTTTATCAGGAAAAAACCCACCCAGAATCAAACTCATAACTCTTCAGAAACCAAAGACCCAGGGAGGACTTGCAGCACCTAATTACTATCATTATCCATCCATCCATCCATCCATTTTGTTCCGCTTTATCCGGAGTCGGGTCGCGGGGGCAGCAGCTCAAGCAAAGCTGCCCAGACCTCCCGATCCACACACACCTCCTCCAGCTCCTCTATTACCTCGTAAATCAGCTACAATACATAAATGGATCCATCCCCATCAATCAGACAATACATGGCTGAACATTGAACAGATATTTTGCAAAAACCACCATCTCAGACTTATCATTTCTTAGTCACTCAGTTAAACACCATCAATGTTTCAAAGGAACAACAATATCTCTGACCTACTCACACATCTTCAATCACTTACTCTAATTAAAGGTCACAGGGGGCTGGAGCCTATCCCAGCAGTCACAGGGCATGAGTCACACCCACAGGCAATTTAAAGTTTCCAATCCACCTAACCTGAGTGTTTTTGGATGTGGGAGGAAAACGGAGCACCCGGCGAGAACCCACACAAACATGGGAAGAACATGCAAACTCCACACAGAAAGGTCACAGGTGAGAATGCATCCCATGACCTTCTCGCTATGAGGCAACAGTGTATTACTAAGCCACTGTGCTGCCCACAACTCTGGCAGCCTGGTGGAAATTTTAAAAAGTTACATACGCTACATCAGGTCCATCTAAATTCAATAAAAAACACTCCACCTCTACTCATGGTCAAACAAAGGGATTACTCACTTACAGCACATCATTCAGAATAACGCACTCATTCCACTCACTCACCTGGTCCAGGAGTTTGGCATCAGCAGCAATCAGTTTATTGAATACTCACAACTTAAATCCTCAGTTCAAGCCGCATTTGACATTTAAACTACTAACCTCAGCCTCATCAGCCTCATGTTTAGATCCAGCCATCAAAAAACTATCTCCAAAATATACAGAATCATTTCATATTCAGATAAATCACTCGCCATAACCGACAATAAAATGGGAAAATGATTTATTAAATTGCCCCTGATGCCATCTTCTGGATTGAAATCTGCCAAAACATTTATCTTATGACAAAAAAAAAAAATTAATAAAAAAAATAAAAAATACCCACGTCATCTGGAACTGCACACCTGTTCAACTATTTTGGTATGAGGTCACAAAGTCGCTGTTTTTGGGGTGTTACATCCCCTTGTCCCCGTCCTCTCCCTGCTTACTTGGTGACACCTTAAGAATAAACCTGACAAGTTCCAACAATAAACTCATTCTCATAGCCCCAACTGTCACCAAGAAAAACTATCCTCATGACCTGGAAATTTAGGAATAAAATCAGTACAGCACAGTGGAAAACCTACTCACTGATTACATCTCTGTGGAACACTTCACCCAGCTCTCAGTGATAGAACCCCTCTCCATCTGGTCTCCACTCAACAACTTCCTATACACCTGTTTTGTCTATAACTCATTATTTGCATCTTGATTTCTGCTGTGCATGAGAACCAATCCCCACCTCTCTCATACAAACAATATTTTATGGGTTTTTTTGGTTAGAATTGGAATTTTGTTTTGAAGGAAAAAAAAAAAAAAAGACCTATCATCATTATTATTGTTCCCACTATGGGTGTGAACATTAATACCACATCTTCTGTCTCTCATTCAGGTATATATACACACACACACACGTGTACACACACTCTACTTTCTGTACCCTGGCAAAAATTATGGAATCACCGGCCTCAGAGGATGTTCATTCAGTTGTTTAATTTTGTAGAAAAAAGCAGATCACAGACATGACACAAAACTAAAGTCATTTCAAATGGCAACTTTCTGGCTTTAAGAAACACTATAAGAAATCAAGAAAAAAGATTGTGGCAGTCAGTAACGGTTACTTTTTTAGACCAAGCAGAGGAAAAAAATATGGAATCACTCAATTCTGAGGAAAAAATTATGGAATCACCCTGTAAATTTTTCATCCCCCAAATTAACACCTGCATCAAATCAGATCTGCTCATTGACATTGACCCTATGTGTCTTTTTGCAAGGAATGTTTTTGCAGTTTTTGCTCTATGGCAAGATGCATTATCATCTTGAAAAATGATTTCATCATCCCCAAACATCCTTTCAATTGTCCAAAATATCAACATAAACTTGTGCATTTATTGATGATGTAATGACAGCCATCTCCCCAGTGCCTTTACCTGACATGCAGCCCCATATCATCAATGACTGTGGAAATTTACATGTTCTCTTCAGGCAGTCATCTTTATAAATCTCATTGGAAAGGCACCAAACAAAAGTTCCAGCATCATCACCTTGCCCAATGCAGATTCGAGATTCATCACTGAATATGACTTTCATCCAGTCATCCACAGTCCACAATTGCTTTTCCTTAGCCCATTGTAACCTTGTTTTTTTCTGTTTAGGTGTTAATGATGGCTTTCGTTTAGCTTTTCTGTATGTAAATCCCATTTCCTTTAGGCGGTTTCTTACAGTTCGGTCACAGACGTTGACTCCAGTTTCCTCCCATTCGTTCCTCATTTGTTTTGTTGAACATTTTTCGATTTTTGAGACATATTGCTTTAAGTTTTCTGTCTTGACGCTTTGATGTCTTCCTTGGTCTACCAGTATGTTTGCCTTTAACAACCTTCCCATGTTGTTTGTATTTGGTCCAGAGTTTAGACACAGCTGACTGTGAACAACCAACATCTTTTGCAACATTGCGTGATGATTTACCCTCTTTTAAGAGTTTGATAATCCTCTCCTTTGTTTCAATTGACATCTCTCGTGTTGGAGCCATGATTCATGTCAGTCCACTTGGTGCAACAGCTCTCCAAGGTGTGTTCACTCCTTTTTAGATGCAGACTAACGAGCAGATCTGATATGATGCAGGTGTTAGTTTTGGGGATGAAAATTTACAGGGTGATTCCATAATTTTTTCCTCAGAATTGAGTGATTCCATATTTTTTTCCTCTGCTTGGTCTATAAAAGTAACCGTTACTGACTGCCACAATCTTTTTTTCTTGATTTCTTATAGTGTTTCTTAAAGCCAGAAAGTTGCCATTTGAAATGACTTTAGTTTTGTGTCATGTCTGTGATCTGCTTTTTTTCTACAAAATTAAACAATTGAATGAACATCCTCCCAGGCCGGTGATTCCATAGTTTTTGCCAGGGGTTGTACATTTACTCTATACTCTGTTCTCAAACTCAAATACCTGCACTGGTTAGTTTGCATGGTTTAAGTGCAGAAGGTTCCCAGTTCAAACACCACCCCTACCCCATTTCTCCATGTAGTGTGGTTGTGTCAGAAAGGGCATCCGGCGTAAAACCTGTGCCAAATCAACATGCAGATCCACCTTGGTATTGCTGTGGTGACTCCCAATTGAAAACAAGGGAGCAGCCAAAGGGTCTCACTATGTTTGTTTGTCTGCTTACCTGGTTTGGCACTTTATTTGTCCCGTATCACCTTGTTGGTTGTCTTGCTAATGAAGAAGAAAATTAAATAAAAAAAATAAATAAAAGCTGACGACCCAGAGACATAAACGTTACTTCAGAGAAAAGTGAATGTCTCAGCAAGTTTAATGTTTTCTTCACACAGAGATTCTGCTGTGTGGCTGAATCCAGGAAGTCAATTCTATTCATTTCAAGTTATTTTATTTATATATTTCATTTCATTTAACCTTTATTTAACCATGTTAGCCCCATTGAGATCAAGATTTCTTTTACAAGGGAGATCTGGGCAATTATAAAATTTCCAATTCACCTAACCTGCATTTCTTTAGATGTGGGAGGAAGCTGGAGGGAATATATAGTGACAAATCACAGGAATGCTGCCTCATGGTGCTTCACACAAAGAATGTCTAACCTTACCAACTCCCCTGAACAGGTACACAGGCACACTCTGGCATTTTTTTCTGAGGAAGAAACCTCAAGTCATTGAAAGCCTGCCTAGATTTTAGTTGTTATTCAGAATAATGGCAAACTCAGATATTTCGATTCCACACTCGGTTTCTCAACTGCTGCAATCAGAGTATCCACTGATTTTGCAAAGAACACAGTATCATCTGAAAAGTCAAGGTTGTGTTTCTCCAAGCAACAGAGCAGAAACCAGACGGATACAAGAGAACTCAGCCCCGTGCAAACTCGAAACCAGGTGTGAACTGGGCCCCAGGCTAACAAGACCCCAACTCTAAACTAACACTACACCAACCCTAAACTAACCCTACCCGAACCCTAAACTAACACTACCCCAACCCGAAACTAACCCTACCCTAACCCTAAACTAACACTACCCCAACCCTAAACTAACCCTACCATAACCATAAACTAACCATACCCTAACCCTAAACTAACCCTACTCCAACCCTAAACTAACCATACCCTAACCTGAAACTAACCCTACCCTAACCCCTAACTAACCCTATACCAACAATAAACCAACCCTAAAGTAACACTACTACAACCCTAAACTAACACTACCCCAACCCTAAACTAACCCTACCCTAACCCTAAACTAACCCCACCCCAATCCTAAACTAACCCTACCCCAACAACAAACTAACACTACCCCAACCCTAAACTAACACTACCCAAACCCAAAACTAACACTACCCAAACCCAAAACTAACCCTACCCTAACCCGAAACTAACACTACCCCAACCCTAAACTAACCCTACCCCAACAATAAACCAACCCAATCCCAACCCTAAAATAACACTACCCCAACAATAAACCAACCCTACCCCAACCCTAAACTAACACTACCCCAACCCTAAAATAATACTACCCAAACCCTAAAATAACACTACCCCAACAATAATCCAACCCTACCCCAACCCAAAAATAACCCTACTGCAATGCTAAACTAACACTACCCCAATGCTAAACTAACCCTACCACAACCCTAAACTCACACTACCCCAACACTGAATGAACCCTACCCCAACACTAAACTAACCCTACCCTAACCTAACACTACCCTAACCCTAAACTAACCCTACCCTAACCTGAAACTATCCCTACCCCAACCCAAAACTAACCCTACCCCAACCCTAAACTAACACTACCCCAATGCAAAACTAACCCTACCACAACCCTAAACTCACACTACCCCAGTGCTAAACTAACCCTACCACAACCCTAAACTCACACTACCCCAACAATGAATGAACCCTACCCCAACCCTAAACTAACCCTACCCCAACTCTAAACTAACACTACCCTAACCCTAAACTAACCCTACCCTAACCTGAAACTAACCCTATCCCAACCCTAAACTAACACTACCCCAACCCTAAACTAACCCTACCCCAACAATAAACCAGCCCAATCCCAACAATAAACCAGCCCAATCCCAACCCTAAAATAACCCTACCCCAACCCTAAACTAACCCTACCCCAACAATAAAACAACCCTACCACAACCCTAAACTAGCCCTACCCCAACCCTAAACTAACACTACCCAAACCCTAAAATAACACTACCACAACAATAAACCAACCCTACCACAACCCTAAACTAACACTAACCCTAACCCAACCCTAAACTAACCCTACCCTAACCCAAAACTAACCCTACCCCAACCCTAAACTAACCCTACCCCAACAATAAACCAAACCTAACACAACCCTAAACTAGCCCTACCCTAACCCTAAACTAACACTATCCCAACCCTAAACTAACACTACCCAAACCCTAAACTAACACTACCCCAACCCTAAACTAACTCTAAATGAACCCTGCCCCAACCCTAAACTAACCCTATCCCAACCCTAAACTAACCCTACCTCAACCCTAAACTAGCCCTAATCTAACCCTACCCCAACCCTAAACTAATCCTAACCCGGGCAAAGTCTTCCTCAGGGACCAAGTTCTCTTGTTACCAAACCAAACAGTGAATTTGTCAGCCGACACATATATATAACTGATATAACTGATGTCAGCACATATCATATTGTTCAGTTTTCTGTCTGTTAATTAATCATTTTATTGAAGTGACGCGTGTCCAATGTGTCTGTTGTGACGGCCACAGTGTGTGTTGTTCTTCCAACTAAACACAACATTTGACACTGTGACCGAAATACTCTTGTATTCTAAGGAGTGATGAGACATCAGCTCCTTGAAGTGTGAAGAAACACTCTTCAACAGCCACAGATATGGAAATTCTCTCAGTAATCCGAGTATAAACTATACTGGAAAGCCTGTATAAACATGAAAGTCTTTCTTCAAAGAGATGCTACACGTCTGCTTTGACTGTGATCCAAGCTGTTTTGCAACCATCTGTTTTTTTTTTTTTTATCTCGCTGCAGCCTCCTGATGGCAACAGATATTTTGTCAGCCCAACATGTGCTGCTGGATCTTCGTGAAGGGTTCGATTTGACTGCAAAGCAAGTGTGTGAATATAAAACATGAAGCGGCAAAGAGTGACAGCTTCTATAAAAAGAAGACGAAATTAAATTCCGTTGACAAAATGCATGCATTGTAGTATTATTACTGCAATACTGCAAAGGAGTGAGATGAGAGATCCGTAAACCATTCTGGTGATGATTAATGGGGTTGTAGCCCTGCAAGGATTTAATTTGTACCAGATACTTGACATTTGCCATTTCAAATCCTGTTTTCAGCTACAGTTTGTCAGTTTGTTTGTTTCTAAAGTTTTCCAAGGTTTAATTATGTCTTCTGAGAAGGGTCGTTGTTTGATTTTTACCAGAGGCCAAAATATGGCCATCAGGTTTTGCGAAGATTTTACGTGCATGCATGCATTTGTCTGACCATCTGTCTGTGCTCAGCATAAGTCCAGTCCGATTACTGCCAGGGTCTTCAAATTCACAAGGATCATTCTTGGGACACAGACCTTGGACAAGTTCAAAGATGGCTAACCTTGACCTATTTTAAGATAGGGCCGAGGGTGTTTTAGCATTGCGTAGTGTGCATGCTCTCTACATTTGTGCTGGCCTGCTAATTTGCCGTGCCACATGAATGCTGTGAGGGGAATTCGAATACAGCTGGACTGAAGCAAGACTTGCATGAATGTAGCTCAAATGTCACTTCGTACGGCATTCATGCAATTCATGCTGCAGGTCGAATGCAGTACGACTGCAGGTCGACTGACTCTGCCGCCATTCGTATGTTTTCCAGCATGAGCCACACACCAATGTGACGGCTGCTGTAGGAATGCTGGACGAGGTGTTTGAGTGCAGTTCAAACGCAGTGTGACAGGGGTTTAAACAACTGGATGTTGTCAATTCTATCTGTCTTATGTAGCCAGCACATGGCGGCACGGTGGAGCAGTGGTTTCTTGCCTCACAGCAAAAAAGCTTTGGGTTCAAATCCACCAATGACCACTTCCTTTCTGTGTGTGTCCTCTCTGGTTTCCTTCCACCACAGCAACCAAACAATACTCATTAGCTTCTTTCTCTTTGTTGATGTGGAACTGCATCAGGAAGGGGATCCACTGTAAGAACTTGTGCCAGATCAAGATGTGGAACTATGATAAATCTACTGTGGTGACCCCAAGCAGATGTGGAATTTATTTCCAAATGTTTATTTACTACAAAATCTTTCACCCCACCATTAAGTAATCATGCCTTGGGCCCCGCCCATAACCTCAACAAGGAAAAACCCTCTGGAACTACCACAGCAGAGATCAGAGACTGGTCCTCGGCTTAAGATGTAATTTTTTTACTCTTGCATTAAAGAGAAAAAAAATGCTTGTATCAGCACAGCAGAATGAAACACAAGTCCCTAACTAAAGCTTGGTGTGGTACATCATTTATCTACACTATCCCTTTATAACTGGACTTGCCCATGAGCTGTTTGTTATTTATATCCATGGAACCATTCGATACCAGTGCTGACGCAAAATGCACTGGTGTCTGTGATCTCTAAAGACTGGCTGGAAACAGAGCTGAAGTCTACAGTCAACGACAACAAAACAAAGTGAGTTCGATGGCTCGTGTGAACTCCAGCAAAGTTACGTGAGAAGTGAACACGTCCCTGTGCAATAACACTTAAATGTCAAATGATCCAAATTTGAATCACCTCGTAAGAAAATGCAATACGTCTGTTGACAAGTGGGATGTTTCTTCTTATGAACAATCAGAAATAAACACTTCAGACAGACTATATTGTAGGTACAGGCCCCAAAGTAGAAACATAAAGCAACAATAAGTCCTGACAAATATGCACCTTGTTTAACATAAAACTGAAATATAATTTTTAAAGCCAGTGGCTTTTAGGCACAACAGAGGATAATTTCAAGAACATTTACAATTCGCTGAATAATCAGTCAGTAATACATAGAACCAGCGTGGCAACATACGGGAATTTCACTCTTCACAAGCAAAGTGACAGAAAATTAATCTGATGAGTGATGGACGCTTCCAATTTTACAGTTTGAGTTTGCCAGTGTACTTGCTGTACTCTTCTGCATTCTGTTGTGTTTGACTCCTCCCACTCGCTCCCCATGGGAGGCGGACACTCTAACCAGATGGCTAAAACCCAGAGAGTCCTGTTAGCTGTTGGGGAGTGAGGTTTACTGACTACTATTGCACAGCGACTCCTGCTGGCCTCCGTCCATCACACGCCTAGATTTCACCAGTGCTTGTTTTAAAAAGACCTTCTTTCTACCAAGTTACTGGTAAAGGAACCGAAAAATGTTGCACTATGCCCAGTTTCTCCAGCCTCATCCACCGAAGCTTGTAAGGCCTTCAGAGTTGTCATCTGTCTTAGAAGCTTCTCTCACTAATCAATATCATTTATTATCACTGTGTTTGAAGTGAGTCCGCTATAAACAAAATCACTATGCAATATTATACCGTTACACTCGAAGAGATAATCAGCAAATCCATCCCCTCACTACTTCTTCTTCTTTCAGCTGTTCCCGTTAGGGGTCACCACAGCAGATCAATCGTTTCCATCTCACCCTGTCCTCTGTATCTTCCTCTGTCTCACCAACCACCTGCATGTCCTCTCTCAGCACATCCATAAACCTCCTCTTTGGTCTCCCTCTTCTTCTCCTGTCTGGTGGCTCCATCCTCAGCATCCTTCTCCCTATATACCCTGGGTCCCTCCTCTGCACAGGTCCAACACTTCTCAATCTCACCTCTCTGACTTTGTCTCCAAACCGTCCCACCTGAGCTGTCCCTCTGATATGTTCATTCCTAATCTTGTCCATTCTCGTCACTCCCAAAGAGAATCTCAACATCTTCAGCTCTGCCACCTCCAGCTCTGCCTCCTGTCTTTTTGTTAGTGCCACTGTCTCTAAGCTGTCCAACATAGCTGGTCTCACTACTGTCTTGTAAACTTTCCCCTTCACTCTTGCTGATATTCTTTGGTCACAAATCACTCCTGCCACCTTTCTTCACCCACTCCACCCTGCCTGCACTCTCTTCTTCATCTCTCTACCACACTCTCCATTACTTTGAACAGTTGACCCCAAGTATTTAAACTCATCTACTTTCACCACTTCTACTCCTTGTAACTGCACTATTCTCATTCAGACACATGTACTCAGTCTTGCTCCTACTGACTTTTATTCCCCTTCTCTCCAGAGCATATCTCCACCTCTCCAAGCTAAAATGGACTGCATTTATATAGCGCTTTTCCATCTGTATCAGATGCTCAAAGCGCTTTACACATCAATGTGCTGCTGCCATGCAAGGCGCCCACTACACACCAGGAGCAATTAGGGGATTAAGGACCTTGCCCAAGGGCCCTTAATGATTTTCCAGTCAGGCTGTGATTTGAACCGAGGATCCTCTGGTCTTAAGCCCAACGCTTAAACCACTAGACCATCACCTCCCCAGGCTAGATTAAACCTGCTCTCTACTCTCACTACACAAATCCATCCCCTGACTTAATTTAAAAAAAGGCTGCAAGTGATCATTACAGCGTGATTTATCAAAATGCATACCTGTTAGACTTTGGGCATGTATTCAGCAATTCTATGGAAATGACATTACAATCAGAGCAAATGTTTACAGTAAGATACAATATGGCCATATTTTGCTATCACTGCAATCTGTTACCATAGAATTGCCCAATTTTCAATATAGCCTTCATAAAGTATTTGCTTATGATTGTTCATTAGAAGAAACACTCTACTCATCAACTTGGACAAAAGGCAACTAAATAGCCCACTGTGCTATGCACAATGCTTGACTGGATTCGTTAATCCGGAAGACAGATCCCTTGAAAGGTTTCCTGATTTTATCCGATGTCACACTGCCCCATTTGCAACGTCTTAAATATTAGAAAATGCTAGAGGTACAGCACCATCATACTCTAAATTTCTGGGGAGAGCCTTGGGATCCCTTGAGTGGAATGATCATTTCATCTGATGTCACACTGCCCCAATTGTGACATCTTAAAGATTATTTCTATGCTAGTTGGTAATAGTGATAAATATTGGGCCTATATTAAGTGAGGTACAACATAACGTTGCATAGCATCATCGTGACATTGTTACCGCATTCCTGTGGCTCCAAAGTGACATCGCATATATGTGACAACACCTGAGCTGCTTCTACACTATCACTTTAAAATAGCTGTTTTGTGTTTTGAAGACCAATCTGAGTGGCGAGCGTGGACTTTGTTTCTTTTAGCGGTGATGGATTAAACAAATAAGGGCAATTCTTCATATTTATTCAGTATACCAATTAGGGGCCAACTGATTATTACTAAACTGGGATTATCAGTGTCGATAATCAGTCATCCCCTAGCAGGGGCACCGCCAGGGATTTTTGGGCCCCATGAAAAGAAATCTAACTGGGCCACCCCTATATGATTTTGTCAGTATTATAATTATATTAGGGGCCTCTCTGGGCTGCTGTCAATCATGGGCCCCTAGAATCCTTCTCCTTAGTCTCTCCTTTTTGGCACCCCTGGCCCCTAGTATGGTACATATTGTTGGCCTGGCCAATGATTGGTCGACCCCTAATCTCTACCATCAGTTTAACGATTTTCAACTTAGTTTGCACCTGGGGCACTAGTAAAGGCCACTCTACATATACATCTTAAGAGTCTTAGGCCAGTTTTATGCCAGAGTTACATCAAGGTTTCAGCACTACACGGGAGCTCATTTCGGAGCTCTATTACTTATATGCACAGTATATTTAGCTCAACCCCGACTCCCACCACGAACACCCCAGTGCCATTCTATTCTCATTGCAAAACTGAAACAGGAGAAATATATAACAAGGCGAGACCCGTCGCCATGTAATTCTGAATTATTTAACATTTTAGTGATATTGTACAGGGGGCGGAGTCATGTCTGTTGTATGCTGCTTGTACGGTACAAACTGAATAGGCAGTGGGTTAGCTGTAACAGTTAAAGAGTGGACTGCAGTGTTACTGGGTGAAAAACAGTCTGGGTGTCTGACTGTGACTAAAGCCGGCCAGACAGCGGATAATCAGCTGTTGCATTCCCTTCTGGTTGTGATATAGCAACAGTGTGAGTCTCCATATTTAGTCAACGCTCCTCACAGGGCCTTTGTCTGTGCATTATTTACAACTTGCCTAGGCCGCAGAGGTCTTACTCCATGCAACAGAACAATATTCACGTCAGGTCTGCATGCCAGTGAATGCTTAACTAACTGGGTCTTCAGAGGCTCGGTCTAGAGTCCTAGTTCAGGTTGTGCATTTATTTTTATCTCTCTGTTTGGATGGATCACAGAGTGAGGAAACCGCTGCCAGGAACAGATGTGTCATGTCTCCTCCACTTATATAATAATGGCTTTCAGTTCAACAGAACCAGTGTGGACACTGTTCAGTTACGCACAGCCAACACATTTGGAGTTTAATATCAGAGTATAATTTGAGCAATGTTTGTTTGTTCGTTCCTCTATTTCTCCCAGGTCTTTTGGTCCAGCTTAATCAAACATGATATGTACTTGTAGATGACCATCAATCCCAGAATTAAAGGGTTTGTTTTGACAAACGTCAAGGTAATTGAGGTCAAAGGTCAATTTTTTACATGCCTACATCCACCAAACTTGGCTTCACCACCGCTGTGACCCTTAACTGGCATAAGCAGGTTCCGAAAATTAATGGTTGGACAGACTGATGCATATCCAATAAACCTGCCACACATAGGTAGGTGGGTTCAGGAATTACACTGGGAAGATCAAATTTAGCACAAGGCCAATTACTGGGGTCAAGGTCACTAAATTTTAAGTTTTTTACTCCAAATTGCACCAAAGGTGGCACCCACATGGAGGTGAGATCCAGAATTGCCTAGAAATTAACTGGGGCGAACATCATGTCTTTTACGGATTTCAACCAAAATTGCCATGTCAATGAAGGTTGATACCAAAATTGTCCATAAAGAATTACTTCTGGCGACAGTTAAGAAATTTAGAGTAATTGTGGCACACACCTGCCCTGGGATCAAAGGTCAGATGCCCGTGGGTACTGTTACCTAATACCTAGCACTGAGAAATGCAGAGAGCACCAAAGAAGTAGACCCACTGAAGAAGAGTTGCTTTCACCTTCCCTAAAAATATCAATGCTTTAAAGTTCAATGAATCAAAACTTTGTTTTTTTTTTTCATTCTTAAATTTCTTGAATTTTTTTGTGTGAAACGTTACAATTGCAAAATTGACAAAACAGCAACAATGGTAGGATTTCTGATGTTTTTGCTCAAAACAGCTCATGAAAATGAAAAAGGTTTCTTTAGTCTGTCTTCAAACTAAGCATACAAATTAAACGATACACAAATTAGTCAATGTTTCTTACTGTATGTAAGAACAGCTGAGAAAGTGTATTTATGTTAGCATGTTAGCTAAGAGCTAGGTTAGCACTGTTAGCCATAAAAAAGTGGCAATACTAACATTTCTGGTGTTTTCATGAACTCAAATGAATGGAAATGAAAAACTTTTGATTATGCTTTCTTCAAACCCATTACACAAGTGACTTAACCAAGTAGGTAGGTTAGCAGTGGTATAAATATCAGATGCAATGCTGACATTTCTGGTGGCATGATGGATGGATGGATGGATGGATGGATGGATGGATGGATGGATGGATGGATGGATGGATGGATGGATGGATGGATGGATGGATGGATGGATGGATGGATGGATGGATGGATGGATGGATGGATGAGATTTATTGTCATTGTCATTACAAGTGCAACAACAACGAGATTACGTCCACACTCACATTTCCACAGACAGCAATTAATCCACAATTATTACTTGTTTACCGTAATAATGGCACACATCAGAATTAAAACAACACATATACATTTGACATTGTTTATGTGCACTAAATTTGAAACAGTCCGTTATCCAAATTGAGGCGATGTGAGTGTGTGGTAGCCGCTGCAACTGGAGTCGCGCCGCTGCCAGCTTTGGGGGGACAGGGACCTGCCGCAGCTAAAACCACGCAGCCCCCAGAGGGGAAGGGGTGGCGTGAGCGGTGGCCGAGATTGGGTGTGAGATGCGACCGCCCTCGTCAGAGTCCTAAGCTGTGCTAACTAAGCATAATGGCTTAGTTAGCACAGTTGCCTCACAGTGAGAAGGTCATGGGATCACTTCCCATCTGGTCCTTTCTGTATGGAGTTTGCATGTTCTGCCCGTGTTTGCATGGGTTCCACCCGGGTGCTCCGGCTTCCTCTCAGTTTGGGTGGATTGGTTGCTCTAAATTGACCGTAGGTGTGCGAGCGAGTGTGAATGTGTTTGTCTGTATGAGGCACTGCGATAGCCTGGTGTCCTGTCTGGGGTGTACCATGCCTCACGCCCTACGGCTGCTGGAACAGCCCCCCATGAACACTGCTTGGAGCGGACTGATATAGAAAATGAATGAATGGTATGTATAGAGCGCACTGGATCAGCTCTCTGATGTCTTTCATTTTTTTGAATAACTTGGTTGTTTTTAGGATAATGTCACATTATGAAGCAAATACAAGTTGGAGGCAAACAGACTTTAACAATGAAAACATGAATCAAACAATGTGATGTCTAAAAAAAGCAGAATGCTGACTTTCTGATTTTTTTTTTCTTTTTTCAAATAAAATGGACTACGTGCAGGCTTACACCTCTCTAATGTTGGTATCTCACTTCACCCCAGTGCTGATCCACTGCTTTTTTTTTAAAACCTTGCACAGTTTTTTGGTTGACTATTTCTTCTTGGAGAGAATTCCATGAGCCTCTAACTCTGAAGAAGTGATGGTAGGAGTTCTCCCCTCTTTCTGAAGATGTTTTAAGGGATGTCCTCTTATGTGCTCTGCTCGGAGTCGGCACTTAGAGAACATTTTGTTGGGGCTGACTCTAATAAATCCTTTCAGAAGCCTGGAGGTTTCTGTAATACTAGATCTCCTCGCTCCCTTCTCTGTTTTAGTGGGTTTAAGAGTCCTCAGTCGCTCTTCATAAGCCACATTGTTTAAACTGGAAACCAGCTTGGTCACACTTCTTTAATACCTTTTGCCATTAATTCTATATCCTTGCGTTAATATGGTGGCCACACTTGTGTACACAGTATTTGAGATGTAGTGTTATATAGGTCGTGTAAAGTATCCAGAAGATATCTGGTGAAATGTGTGTAAGGGTTCTTTTTATGGATCTGAGAACACCTGTTGCTTTGCCTGCTGCTACTGCACACTGTTTACTAAATTTATCATCACTGGTTATCCAGATACCAAAGGGGTTTTTTTTGTTTGTTTGTTTGTTTATTTGCAGGTAACTTGTTTCAGTTCCAGTCTGTTATCCCTTCCTACATGTTACACTGTACAGACTCATTTTTCTTTCTAAGATCAGAATCAGAATCAAATTTATTGCCAAATACATTCACACATACAAGAAATTTGATCTGATGTTATTGGTGCATAAACAATAATAATAATAACAACAATAATAATAAAAACTTCTGTAAGAAGTAAAAGAGTCAGATAGGTAATACTATATTCACTGCTAAATTAATATAACTATAACGTAGTGGAGTGGCACTGTACAAAAACAGGTGATTGAAGTACAGATGTAAGCAACCCATAAAAAAATACAAAAAATAAAAATATATAGGAACATACATAAAATACTCATGATAAAACAGGGAACAAAGGTGGGTCTTGAGTTTAGATTTAAAAGTCTTGACAGTGTCCAACTGCCTTATGTGGAGCGGGAGATCCAAATAATTGCATCTGTATCCAAATTGTACTACAGACAACCGGAAAAAACTAGTAAAGAAGTGCTACTTATTTCCTGTATTGCTGATGCCCAGTTATTATTTTAAAACTAATGTCCAAGTCGATGTTCAAAAACCATGCATGCCCAAGTTTCCCAGGGTGAATTCAGAATTAGTTTTGTTTTGTTTTTGCTTTATTAAACTTGTCTGATGAAGAAAAGTTCCAACTGGAAGTCTAATGAACCATTTGCTTCTATTCTCAGCTCAGATCATGTGTATGTGTTGTAGGTCTGGTTAAAGTAATGCCGCAATGAACACAGACACATAACTCTTACAGACGTCTGTTAATCCTCATAGTAAAATATTTAGATTTACATCTGTAAAGAGAGGGATCTGTAGTCCATCAGTACAAGGCTCACTACTGTTTACTGGAGGTGCAGAAGATGAGTGTAAAAGCATTGCAACCTTGTAAGGTCAGACAACCTGAAGGTGGATGTGCACATACACTGCATTCTGTTTTTTATATATATATATAGATAGATAGATAGATAGATAGATAGATAGATAGATAGATAGATAGATAGATAGATAGATAGATAGATAGATAGATAGATAGATAGATAGATAGATAGATAGATAGATAGATAGATAGATAGATAGATAGATAGATAGATAGATAGATAGATAGATACTGATTAGTTGTACATGTATGTAATCATCTATCAATCAATCAATCAATTTTATTTATATAGCACCAAATCACAACAAACAGTTGCCCCAAGGCGCTTTATATTGTAAGGCAAGGCCATACAATAATTACGTAATTCTGTAATGAAATATGGCAGAATCTGCTACATTTTCTTTAAGACTTTACAATTCCAGTTTGTATCTGTTTATGGATAAAAAGAACATATAGAGTACATCAAATTAACAAATATACAGTTAAAATTAGATTTTGTAAAGAAAATGAGCCTACTAATGATCAAAATATATTAATATGTTTTATATCAGACATATAAAACAAACACAAACCCAATATTTCTCTTACAAAAGAAAGCTCTAAGAGTTATAAGTAAAAAACCATATTGTGAGCCAACAAACCCACTGTTTGCTTATTTACACATATTGAAATTTTGGGACTTGGTTGATTATATTATGATACAGACCATGTATAAAGTTAATAATAAACTCTTGCCTCAACATGTCCAGGAACTGTTTAAAACGTCCTGTTATCACCTGAGAGGAACATTAGTATTTGACAGTTTAAAGATTCAAACTACTGTAAAAAGTCACTGTATCTCTTTAAAAGGTGTTAAAATATGGAAAAACTGTTCTGATAGTGTTAAATTATCTGGTACTTTGGCTGGCTTGAAAAGACTTCATAAAACCAATATAATTACTTATTATAGTCTGATAAATTAGGATAACTGACTTTGGTACTGTTCTTCTGTTTTATCTGTGTGTTATACTGCTGTTTGTTCTGCTGTGTGCAGATATTTTAGTTTACTGATTAATCTGTAGTATCTCTGCTTGTCTTTCTTTTCTTTTTTGGTATTTGTTGTTATGAGTGTACATATATGTGCATATAGCAACTGGTGAAGTTGGGGGGGGCGTTTATAAGCTTTTGCTTCAGCCTTCACCCTTTTGGCTGCACAAAACTGGGAAATTGTTTGCGTTTTTGTTTTCTTTTGTTTAAGTTTTTGTTTTCTTTGTTTTGTTTTTTATTACGAGAGATTCTTTTGTTAAGTATGTGTGTGTGCGCGCCGAATAAAATTCATCCATTCATTCAAAATTGTGACGCAAATGTGTGAGATGGGATCTCCCCCCATTTTTAAACCAAGTAAAGACTGTGCAGATTTCAGTCTTGGGTCTGTACAGCATATGTTAAGTTCACTACCGTTGCCGTTAGCGTTCCACCTTTGACTTCAGTAAAGTCATTTTTCAGGTATTTATACTGTAGTCTGACATCTTGTCTCTCTGTCAGAAACGTACGTTTTTGTTTTGTCTTACTACACCTCTGTATATGAAACAGTAAAGAAGAAGAAGCAAGTCCTGTATAGACCCTGGGAGTCTACGAGTCATGGCCAGTACCTATTCACAGCTGGGTGGGCTGAGACAACACATGGTTTGTCCAAAAACAAAGACAGGTAGTGTCTACATATTGGTAATCCCACTCCTTATCCCACTGAGGTACAGACTCTACAAATTTGTATACAACAAATTACATTTGTTACATCCACAAAGGTTGTAATAAAATCATCGGTGTTTCTTTATTTATTTGTCTGTCTGTCTGTTGCCACAGATAGATATTAAGCCTTGGAAGACTCCACTGAACGTTGGGGGTGATCCGGATCCAGATTTTGGATCAGGATTTCAATTTCTATGCTTCACTTTGTCAGATTTTGAGGATTATGTCAAAACTACTTAACAAATTTTCACCACATTTTCACCACACATTGGTGTTTGGCCATGAAAGACTCCATTAAATTTTGGAGGTGATCTGGATCCGGATCCAGATTCTGGATCGGGATTTCACTATGTAGACGTTTAAGGATTATGTTAAAACTACTTCGCGGATACAACATCATGATGTAAAACCAAGATCAGGAAGACAATTTTGCTTCGGCTTGTGAATTAAATATCAGATTGCAGCATCTTGATCCGTTCTGGATCTATCTGCAATTATTGCATTGTGTTATGGAATCCTGATCCAGGTAAAGTCCGGGTCACGGTGTGAATCACATATCTGTTACTTTGAGTCATTGTCTACACTTGGCGGCTGTCAGAAATCTCGGATTGCTCTTGTTTCATAAGCTGGTACTGTAGTCTGTGGATATTACAAGTAACTCCAAACCACCATGTTTGTTTTGTTTAAGGATGTACTCCCAATAAATGGAAGCTGCGGTTTGTACTGTTGTTCTACCCTAAAAGGTCTTAGGTTTGAAAGCTACGTAGGCTGCAGGAGCCATTTTTTATAGCATGTCTTTTTACTAGAACTTCCAAACTGAGCTCACACAACTGTGTCAGGGTCAGTTTCCTGCCACACTCCAAATGTATACAGATTTCAGTAACTAATATCTCCAGCCCCAAGTACCATCAACAATAGAAGTGTGTAGATGCCAAACTTTTATGGGAGTTCTTCGTCTCTTCTTACCTGGAAGCAGCAATCTCTGCCTTCTGCTTGGCGATGGCTGCAGCCCTCTGTGCACCCTCCACTGCCCGCTCCACCTTCTGCTTGATCTTGGCTCCTTTCAGCTGGATCACCCGCTTCTTCACGGCCTTCACCAGCATGTTGTTCATGTACTTCCCCTCCTCTCTACCTCCCTCTGCAAAGGTGGTGCAGCCATACCCATGTCTCTGGTTGTTCAGCCACTCGCCCTCATACTTCAGCCCACTGGATCGTTCGCTTATTCCATATCCTGAGCGTTTATCATTCTTCCATTCGCCCATGTAGACCTCTGTGGTGGTGGCATCAATGTCAGCTTCAACTGGGGGAAAATCTTCAGTCCCGGTCAGACTCTCATCTCCGATGCTGATGGTGGAGTTGGTGTCGCTGGCGTTGGAGCTGAGAGCTGACTCTGTCCTCAGGAAGCTGATTTTGCTCTTCTGGCTGGACAGTGAGGTGTTCGAGTCTGACTTCTTCAGTTTACCAAGCAGAGAACCTCTCTGAAACAGGCCCTTCTTCTTAGGTTTTACAGCCTCTGGGTCTACCTGGAGAGTAAGGGCAAAGCCTCCGCGGGATGGCCCCAGTTGAGTTGGGGTACCAATGGGCGTCTCCTCTCCTGAGGCATTGGTGGTAGTGATAATGGGGATGTCATGCTGCAGGACAGTGCCATTGCTGTGCTCACTGCGAAGGGAGGACAAGGAATTCCGGAGAGGGGAGCAGACAACTGCTGCCATACCATAGGGGACACTCTGACGAACCCCATAACCATGTCGCATCCCACCAGTAAACTGGCCTTGGAAAGTACCTGAAAGCATCAAGAGTTTTTTATTTAACAGAACATAAGAAGCAGCTTTTCCCCCGATAAAACCACAGACCAAAATGTGAGAAACTGTTTATAGATTAAGGATAAATCTGTCAAAATGTCAGGGCTATCAATAGCACCAGACAACTCATTAACATCTCCACTGTCACGCCATCTTGGAGTCTGAGCACTTGCTAAAATTGACATGAGTGTGGATTATCCTGACGGCTCAGACGGTGAGGCCTGGAGGGTAATGCTACATCCTGACATTTGGTGCCATCACATCTCCACCCCCAGCCTTCTTAAAAAAGTAAAGTCCCTTCGGCTGCTCCCTTGTTTGCACTCGGGGTCGCCACAGCAAATCCAAGGTGTATCTGCATGTTGAACTGGCACAGGTTTTACGCCGGATGCCCTTCCTGACGCAACTCCACATTACATGGAGAAATGTGGCAGGGGTGGGATTTGAACCCAGAGACTTCTAAACTGAATCCAAGCGCATTAACCACTTGGCTACCACCCCTGCTACCCAGCCTTCCTAATGCAACTTATAAAATATAGAAATCTGATGAGGAAAAGCCCCCAGGCATATGCCAACACGATTGATTATATTTGTATATGTTTATTTCCAGTACTGTTAGAGGGCTATAATAGTTGCAGAAGCTTCTTGAGAGAACTTTAAATAAAATATGAATGAACCTTTGAAACCCTGCAACACTGAAAATGTGAATCGTCATGAAGACTTCAGCTAAGAGTAAAGTGACCAGCTAATATCTGCTGTATGAAGCCCATTTGGAACATCTCAACAGTTCTAACGAGATGACTTCTAATCGAACCCCATTAAATCCAGTTTATAAGAAGAAACCACAACCAAGGTAAGACCTTTTGCCTTTGGGTTACAGTCCTTTAATTATAGAGGAAAATTACATATATGGTTTCAACTACTTTAAAACATTTGCAACTGTTTCAGATCATTTTGAACCGATCTCTCATCGCATAGAACTATTCAAACCTGATGCTGTTGACTTCGTCAGGGTAAAAAAACAGCCATTCAAAACCATTTTGCTTGGTGGAGGAGAGTTAAACTGATTTGAAATCAGATTACGGCAGCACAGTGCCTTAGTGGGTCGCACTGTTGCTTCACAGCAAGGAGGTCATGGGTTCAACTCCCACCTGTGGCCTTTCTGTGTGGAGTTTGCATGTTCTCCCTGTGTTTGCGTGGGTTTCCTCCCACATTTAAAGACATGCAAGTTAAGTAAAATGGAAACTTTATAATTGTCCAGGTCTCCCTTGTAAAAGAGATCTTGATCTCAATGGGACTAACCTCATTAAATTTAATGCCCATTTGAACCAGATTAAAAGCAGTTTGAACCATTTTGTCTTTGGTTTAGAGCACATTAAAAACGATGTAAAGGAAAATGTGGTTTATAACATACATTTTTTTTTCAAAGCAAACCAGGTTTACCAACAGTTTAGAACCATTTTCCACTTGATTTATATCTATTTAGAAATCCATTTTAAACCTTTTAATACCGGATTTCAACTAAGTTTAAACATGTTTGAAGCACTTTAACCCAGTCTGTCCTTGTCATAGCAAGCTTAAAACCATATTATCTACAAATTTGCAAAACTAAAGGTGAACCAATTACATTAATCTTTCAGTTCTTATGCCTTGATACCAGACTTACATGAACTCATTTGCCAACAGTGTTTTTCTTATAAACATTCTATCTCCTGCTGTGACTGAATCCACATCAGGGTTCAAGAGTTAAAATCCAGGAATTCCCCCCCCCCCCCCCCCCCCCCCCGCCGAGACATGCACACTGGATGCTGCCTTTGTGCTGTTTAAAGTATTTGGAAACATTGAACAGTTCTGAAGCAAACGTTTTAGACTGTTTTGATCATTTTTGAAACAGTGGATCGAACTGGATGGTTCATTTACTCCAGCACAACCATTAAAGGTTATCGGGGTCATGTAGTAGTTTGAGCATTTTGAAAGCACTGAATAATTTTCCTAATTGCACCATTTAGCGTTCTGTGGGTTTTGAAACAGCAGATTGTTTTCTGTAGCAACTGGTTTAGTTAGTGTTTCAAAAAAACTGAATCATGTTTGTAAGCAACCGCTTCATTCAGTGTGTTGAGTCTCTTGGAACAGTGATTCATTTTCTGATGCCCGTGTTGCATTTAAAAGCATTTGAAACACTGAATACTTTTTTTGATTCAAGGTTTGAACTATGTGCATAGTGTTTCTGGAGCAGTTTCAATTCACCCTATCCTGCTACATCTATGGCTTGTGGAACAAAATGTTAGTTTACTCCTTTTCTGCACAACAGAAAATGAAGCGCTAACCTCCGTCAGCATACGTTTCTGTGCCGTATCCATCCTGAAGCCCATTATTCCACGTTCCTTCATACTTGGCTCCACTACCAACACTGATTCGGATTCCATATCTGCCTTTGAAGCCATGAGTCCATTCCCCTCTGTAAATCCAGTGGCCTTTGGTTTCGATTCCCAACCCGTGACGCTTTCCCTGAGACCAGTATCCCTCGTAGGTGTTCCCACTAGGCCAGGTGTAGATTCCCACCACTTCGAAGCCGTAGTTCCATGACCCGGAGTACTCTCCTTGACCTTTGGGTCCGGTACAGATGCCGTGGCCGTGAGCTTTGCCCCCCTCCCAGCCTCCACAGTAAGCTCCTCCGTCATCAAACTCAAAGCGACCTCCACTCATGTTTGCACTTCAACCTGTTACCTGGCTCAAGAAGAAACTTCGGCCCCAGGTGACATCAAAACTGATCCCAGATCTGCTTGGAGCTCAAACCGTGCGAGATTCTTCTCTCAGAATCGTTTAGTGGATTTCCTAGTGAGTCCATGGAGGTCCCGAGTAAACGTCACACTTTTCCAGATTAGTTTTGTCTTGCCAGAGTGAATTGGTCTGTGACGATAAAGGTGGAGCTGACACCTGAGGTCTTACATGGCTTTGCAGGGAGGCCACAGAGACCCGTTCCCCGTGTCTCTGGACCCAGCTATCTCCTGACAGGCAGTGCTGATGGAAATGTTTCAGCAGTCCTAACAAGGAGACCGATCCACACACACGCACAGGCTTCCAAAAATACAACCCAATCCTGCAAGGAGCCACAGTGTGACCACTTCAGGACTGTGAGAGAGTTACTGAGCTCTCTCTTACAAAGTTAATTCAGTCTGGACACAAATCTCTTTCAATCATAAATCTATCTACAGAGCATCCAGAAAGTATTCACAGTGCTTTACTTTTTCCACATTTTGTTATGTTACAGCCTTATTCCAAAATGTATAAAATTCACTTTGTCCCCTCTAATTCTACACACAATACCCCATAATGACAATATGAAAAAAGCTTATTTTTTAAATTGTTTTTGCAAATTTATTAAAAATAATAATAATAATTACAAATTTAAGAAATCAGAAATCCCGGTTCAGGCACCAGTTGACATAATGATTATTTTTCAATACAAATCATCACTTTTAGAGTTAGATTTCTTCTGACAGGTCAGGGGATTAATAGAGTGCATCTGGAAAGTATTCACAGTGCTTCACTTTTTCCACATTTTGTTATGTTACAGCCTTATTCCAAAATGTATAAAATTCAGTTTTCCCCATCAACATACTACACACAATACCCCATAATGACAATATGAAAAAAGCTTATTTTTTTAATTGTTTTTGCAAATTTATTAAAAAATAATAACAAAAAGAAATCAGAAATCCTGGTTCAGGCACCAGTCGACATAATGATTATTTTTCAATACAAATCATCACTTTTAGAGTTAGTTTTCTTCTGACAGGTCAGGGGATTAATTCAGTGCACCTGGAAAGTATTCACAGCGCTTCATTTTTTCCACATTTTGTTACGTTACAGCCTTTTCCCAAAATGGATGAGCTTTTTGCAAATTGATTATAAAGAAATCACATGTACTTAAGTATTCACAGCTTTTGTCATGGAGCTCAAAAATTCAGCTCAGGTGCATCCTGTTTCCACTGATCATCCTTAAGTTGTTTCTGCAGCTTAATTGGAGTCCATCTGGGGTAAATTCAGTTGATTGGACATGATTTGGAAAAAACATACACCTGTCTACATATAAGTAGATTTTTGAAGGGGAAAAAAAATTTCATCCATTTTGGAATTAGGCTGTAACATAACAAATGTGAATACTTTAAAGATGCACTGTATCTACAGGATATACATTGTAAAGGTTTTGGCATATTTAATGTGAAAGCTAAATCTTTAAAGATGAATAATTCTTTAAATGTGCTGTGTTTATAGTGCAGAGGGTCTTCTGTCATTTAGGGTTGTACAATAATTTTATTACAGAGTGATCATCAGCAACTGTCTGTGTTGTCATATGATTCAACACAGATACTTTCTTATTTGAAAATATGCTCTGTAACATTATAATATATAAAAATATGACTGTTTTTTTTAATGGAGGAGAAATCTTTGAACACTTCAGACTTGATTTTCTGTTGATACACTGAGTAAAAAACAAACAAAGAGACAAACAAAAACACCAAACTTGCATTCTTAATAGGAACATTTAGTTTGACATTTACAGGAATGCTATATTAAAATTATACCAGCTTACTAACCCAGGATTTGACAAAACTATAATTTCTTCCTGTTATATCGATTTGCACAATTTCCAATTCATTTCCAATTCCACAGTTATTTAACCTTGAACAAAAACTGCTTAAAGGTGTTAAAAATGGATTGTTTGTAGGACAGAATGTAACGTTTTAACATGATTTAATGTTTTCCGTGGCTTTTTTTTCTCTCTCTTTCTTTTTAGAAATTGTGCTTTGCGTTGTTTTTGTAGACAAACTATTCGAAATGTTTTGCAACAAAGGCTCCTTTCCTCCCTCTGCTGGTCAATGACTGTAACTGCAGCGAAAGTCTTTCATTTCTGCAGACATGCAGAACAATTCTCCATTTGAAATCTGTGCAATATTTAAGAATAATAATTATATAAATGTTTGGCTTTAAATGCTGCCAAAATATTAAGAAACCTGATTGTAATGTACGTTCTTGGAAGAATTCGAAGTCATACTTAAGTCACATTGATGTTATTTCTTTGGCAAATCCCTAAAACAGAGAAGCCCACATGCTAGATTTATTTATGTATATTTACTTGGTCACTATCTGTCAACATAGTTTATTTGTTGTTCCTGAAAGTATTATTATTATTATTATTATTATTATTATTATTATTATTATTGTGTATCACATTTTATGTTAAATTTATTTATTTATCTCGGGAACATTTGAAATTGTTGCATTTATAGATATCATTTGGTGGATGCTAAACTATTAAAAGTATAAATTTATTTATACTGACACTGACTTCGAAAATTCATACGATCATACAAATTCATCGTATTTGTATTGCCCTCCTGATATTACTTTTTAAAATTCGCATTTGTGTTCCTTGACATTTGCTTTGGAATACCACATTTGTTGTGGTGGCATTAGTTTTTTTTTATGTTTCATTTATTTATTTATGATTTTAAAATACTGCATTAGGTTTGTTTATTGAGTATTCGTGTTTTTCTTCTTTCTGTTTTGTTTGTTCATGAATGCTACCATTTCAAATATTTTTTATTTGTCACAGTTACTTTTAAAGTACTACATGGCATTCGTTTTTTTAAATATACAGTTTATTTTTTTTTTTTTAAGGAATATTGGCATTTAAGTATTTATATCACAATGACGTTTCAAAATACTGAGACCTGCAGATTCATAATGGATCCGCTGTGGCGACCCCAAAAAAGGAGAATCCAAATAACTTACTCTTTATTATTTTCTTAAATAATACATTTGTTTTAATCAACGTTACCATTTTAATTAATTAATTTAAGTATTTTTGAGCTGGGTTGGGTTTTTGTTTTTGTTTTGTTTTGGGGTTTTTTGTACATTTATTCATGTGTATTGTATTTTTTAACAACTTATTTGTTAAATTTACTTAAATTTCTATTTGCCGCGGGGATTTGTTTCAAAATATTAAATACGACATATGTATTTAATTGCAGTAGTTTATGTGGTGAGGTGGAGGTGGCGGGGGTGCAGACAGGGTGCAGTCTGACCTTCCAATAAAGCGCAGGCTCTCTGCGCAGCGGGTTTTCGTGTACCGCGCATGTTTGTGCGTGCCTGATCACGTGACGCACAAACGGTTGACACGTCGTTTTAATTGTGATTGCAGCAGCATGTCGGACTAGACGGACAGCTGCGCGTGCGAGCTGGATTTCAGCACCGGAGCTGTCCGGAGCGCACGGACGCTGCCGCGGTGACGCGACGATGCTCAAACCGCGGTGCTGAAATCTCTCTCTCTCTGCCTATCTCTCTTTTTTTCTCTCTCTTCACTCTCCCTCTCTCTCCACACCCCCCCCCCCCCCCCTTCTCTCTCTATCTCTCTCCCTCTCTCTCTCCCCCCTTCTCCTCTCCCCGGTTGTGTCCAGACGCACGAAACGCTCTGTCATGGCGTCTTCCAACCATCTTACCCCCACCAACTGTAGCTGGTGGCCCATCTCAGCCATGGACGAGGACGACAAAATCACAGACGGGGAGGAGAGCGAGGAACCGACGGCAGAGCCCAAAGCTTTTAACAAAGACAGGCTGGTTTTGTACCACTGGACGCAGTCTTTCACCTCTCAAAAGGTAAAAAAAAAAAAAAAGATGCTGCACGTCTTCTTGCATGGCAGTCACATCGTGGAGCTCCGTGTGCACGCAGACTTCCACGGTTTGATCGTGTAGGTGGGCAGATCTCCCGTCTGAGAGCCGCTGCAGCGCGGGGATCGTTTGGTCCACATGCGCTCAATAACCTGCTGCCTAATCGCACAAATCACGATGCCCATCTCACCGCCGCCTTCTCCCGTTTCATTAACGCCTTCAGGTTGTTTGGTCGCTTTCCAGCAGATGAATGCACGCGTATACACAACCTAACCTAAATAATTGATCTTAATGACGTGCAAAACAAACCAAAGGCCACCTCCTCCAGCTTTGTGCAGCTGAATCATCATTTTTATGTATGTTCTCATCGTGTTAAGCAGACAGTAAACTCTGAAAAATAACGTGCATGAAAATACTGTGCGTTCATGCTTGTGAATTGCTCAGTGGCCTCCATCTGTGCCTCGTGTGTACACACAGTCATGCTTTGCCTCTGCGTACTGCAGGGTGTTACATACTCTTGCCTTGCTTGCAGCTCTGGTGGAAAACTGCCTGGAGTCCAAAAGGCTGCTCGATTGTGTTGGTGGCAGGTTGGAATGTCAGTTAGTGGAGCCCCAATAATATTGGCTGATATCAATATCGGTGTTATTTTTGTCGATATGAAAACTTTTATCTCACCAAATAAACAATGTAGAAAAACACTTTGGATGTTGGAAAAGGTGTCAATCCATAGTTTGTCAAGCAGAGGGTACTCTGACAGCATTGTTTCCAATGTTGTCAAGCATGGCTGCCCCCCCCCCCCCCCCCAACCCCTTGATCACATTCTCTGCAAGAGCCAGAGGAAAAGCGAGCAGCTGCCAATCATTTTCATTCAAACTCTGCATTTTACAGCGACAACAGATAAGTGGTCGCTATGCTGCCAGCTAGACAGGATGAAAGTAGAAGTCTGTGTTATGTAAATGATGAGGGATGCGAAATGGCAGCGTGACGTGCATTGGTTGTGCGTTTGTTATATTTATAGTTATTTCTAATAAAGTTCCTGTTTAAACTGTTAAACATCAATTACACTGCATCTTGACATCAATTAGATTTCTTTGTCAAAAGGGTTTGATAATGAAATGCTAGGAATCAATCCCGTTTTTAATGTGTACATCAGCAGATATTTCAGTATCATAGATTTTTTTCACTCCCTACTGTCTGTATCTCCCCCCCAAAACAACAACAACAAAAAAATTCCAGACTCTAGACTCTAGGTATGAGTCTGGAAGTTGTTGGGTTAGTGTTGTCACTCGGCGGAAGCTAAGCATGTGGCTTGCTGTTGTGATCATCACCTCCATCCATGGAGGAGCTGGAGTGAATCCAACACCAGTGAACACAAATCAGAGAAACTGCAGCAGCCAATTCATGTGCACATGTTAGAATGTAATTTCTTGAGGATGTGCCTTGGTGCTGTACGAGGTCTGTTAGAAAACTATCGGACCTTTTAATTTTTTTAAAAAACTATATGGATTTGAATAATGTGCGCTTGCATCAGCCAAGCTTGAACCTTGGTGCGCATGCGTGAGTTTTTTCACGCCTGTCGGTTGCGTCATTCGCCTGTGGGCAGGCTTTGAGTGAGCACTGGTCCACCCCCCTCGTCGGATATTCATTGTCAGGGAAATGGCTGAGCGATTGGAGCAGCGCTGAATCAAATTTTTCCAGAAACTGTGAGAGACAGCCAGGTGGAAACCATTCAGAAGATTCAGACGGCTTTCAGTGAGGATACTCTGGGCGTTACACAGATTAAGGAGCATTACAACCGGATTAAAGACGGCCCACAGCAGCGGAGGGCACGCCGCGCTCCGAGCGGCCATCGACAGGCTGAAACGACCAGATCATTTCCAAAGTGAAGGCTGTGTTGATCCGTGATGTCGTCTGACTACCAGAGAAATTGCAGAAGAGGTGGACATCAGCACTTTTGCGACACATTCCACTGTTACAGGAGATTTTGTAATGAAAGACGTGCGGAGGAATTCGCGCGTTGGGACGGAGCCACAATGGCGCACAACAAAAAGCACGTCCGTGTTGGAAGTCTCACAGGACAAGTTGGAACATGCCCAGCTGTTACACAATTTCTCTGACACTCACTCGACTGAAAAGCCACTGAAAGCCGTCTGAATCTTCCGAATGGTTTCCACCTGGCTGTCTCTCACAGTTTCTGGAAAAATTTGATTCAGTGCTGCTCCAATCGCTCAGCCATTTCCCTGACAATGAAAATCGGACGAGGGGGGTGGACCAGTGCTCACTGAAAGCCTGCCCACAGGCGAATGACGCAACCAACAGGCGTGAAAAAACTCACGCATGCGCACGAAGGTTCAAGCTTGGCTGATGCAATCGCACATGATTCAAATCCATATAGTTTTTGAAAAAAATAAAAAGGTTGGATACTTTTATAACAGACCTCGTATAATCCAAACGGCTGCTTGCAACAGGATTTTAGCAATATTATTTCTGACAGTTTTGAAACATATCATATTTTTGATGGGTGGGGTGGAGGTTATCAATCAGTGTCTGGCTACATGCAGTCACGTTGTCACATAAAGTGGTCATGAGACCAGAAGATGCTGATGTGGTTCAAGTCAGAATTCTGACCACATTCCATTTGTGGTTGGTGGATGTTTTTACTCCTGCAGATGTCTGAATGGCTTTCTACTTTGTGACATGCAAAAACAATAACATGAAATAAAAAAATAACACAATGCCAAAAAAATACCCTCAGCCATATGAGCATTGTCTTCTTCATAATTTGCAGTTGTTTAACTGGTATCCCATTGACATATATATATATATATATATATATATATATATATATATACGAGGTCTATTAGAAAAGTATCCGACCTTATTATTTTTTTCAAAAACCATATGGATTTGAATCACGTGTGATTACATCAGACATGCTTGAACCCTCGTGGGCATGCAAGAGTTTTTTCACGCCTGTCGGTTACGTCATTCGCCTGTGGGCAATCTTTGAGTGAGGAGTCGCCCACCCTCTCGTCGATTTTTTCATTGTTTAGGAATGGCTCAGAGACTGCTGCTTTGTTTGATCAAAATTTTTTCAAAACTGTAAGGCACAACTGAGTGGACACCATTCGATAAATTCAGCTGGTTTTCGGTAAAACTTTTAACGGCTGATGAGAGATTTTGGTCTGGTAGTGTCACCGTAAGGACGGCCCACGGCGCCTGACGGCGATCTGCGCTTCGAGGCGGCAGCGTCTCACCGTTTCAAGTTGAAAACTTCCACATTTCAGGCTCTGTTGACCCAGTAAGTCGTCAGAGAACAGAGAACTTTCAGAAGAAGTCGGCATGAGGAGTTTATTCGGACATTCCATTGTTAACGGACATTTTGTAATGAAAGAACGTGCGAGCAGAGTCGCATGTCGGGCTGGACCCGACCGCGGGGGGTTGCGACAGGAAAAACACCTCCGTTGGAAACCTTAACGGACAAGTTGGAACATGCCCAAGCTGTTAAACAATTTCTCAGTTACTCACTTGTTGAAAGCCATCAAAAGCCACCTGAATTTTACAAATGGTTTTCAACACGGAGGTGTTTTTCCTGTCGCGGCACACACAGATTTGCCGAGTCGTCACGGAAACGACTCGGCGAATTTGCGCACGTCTTTCATTACAAAATGTCCTTAAACAGTGGAATGTCCGCATAATGAGTCAACACCCCCGAGTCACACTAACTGTCAGAATGCTCGTGGCACGGGCCGGGGCGGTGGATTAGCAGCAATCTTCCATTCCATCTTATTAATTAATCAAAAACCCAGACAGAGCTTTAATTCATTTGAAAGCTTGTCTCTTAGTCTTGTCCATCCAAATTGGAAGTCCCAAAAACCAGTTTTATTTGTTATTATCTATCGTCCACCTGGTCGTTACTGTGAGTTTCTCTGTGAATTTTCAGACCTTTTGTCTGACTTAGTGCTTAGCTCAGATAAGATAATTATAGTGGGCGATTTTAACATCCACACAGATGCTGAGAATGACAGCCTCAACACTGCATTTAATCTATTATTAGACTCTATTGGCTTTGCTCAAAAAGTAAATGAGTCCACCCACCACTTTAATCATATCTTAGATCTTGTTCTGACTTATGGTATGGAAATAGAAGACTTAACAGTATTCCCTGAAAACTCCCTTCTGTCTGATCATTTTTTAATAACATTTACATTTACTCTGATGGACTACCCAGCAGTAGGGAATAAGTTTCATTACACTAGAAGTCTTTCAGAAAGCGCTGTAACTAGGTTTAAGGATATGATTCCTTCTTTATGTTCTCTAATGCCATATAACAACACAGTGCAGAGTAGCTACCTAAACTCTGTAAGGGAGATAGAGTATCTCGTCAATAGTTTTACATCCTCATTGAAGACAGCTTTGGATGCTGTAGCTCCTCTGAAAAAGAGAGCTTTAAATCAGAAGTGTCTGACTCCATGGTATAACTCTCAAACTCGTAGCTTAAAGCAGATAACCCGTAAGTTGGAGAGGAAATGGCGTCTCACTAATTTAGAAGATCTTCACTTAGCCTGGAAAAAGAGTCTGTTGCTCTATAAAAAAGCCCTCCGTAAAGCTAGGACATCTTTCTACTCATCACTAATTGAAGAAAATAAGAACAACCCCAGGTTTCTTTTCAGCACTGTAGCCAGGCTGACAAAGAGTCAGAGCTCTATTGAGCTGAGTATTCCATTAACTTTAACTAGTAATGAGTTCATGACTTTCTTTGCTAACAAAATTTTAACTATTAGAGAAAAAATTACTCATAACCATCCCAAAGACGTATCGTTATCTTTGGCTGCTTTCAGTGATGCCGGTATTTGGTTAGACTCTTTCTCTCCGATTGTTCTGTCTGAGTTATTTTCATTAGTTACTTCATCCAAACCATCAACATGTTTATTAGACCCCATTCCTACCAGGCTGCTCAAGGAAGCCCTACCATTATTTAATGCTTCGATCTTAAATATGATCAATCTATCTTTGTTAGTTAGCTATGTACCACAGGCTTTTAAGGTGGCAGTAATTAAACCATTACTTAAAAAGCCATCACTTGACCCAGCTATCTTAGCTAATTATAGGCCAATCTCCAACCTTCCTTTTCTCTCAAAAATTCTTGAAAGGGTAGTTGTAAAACAGCTAACTGATCATCTGCAGAGGAATGGTCTATTTGAAGAGTTTCAGTCAGGTTTTAGAATTCATCATAGTACAGAAACAGCATTAGTGAAGGTTACAAATGATCTTCTTATGGCCTCGGACAGTGGACTCATCTCTGTGCTTGTTCTGTTAGACCTCAGTGCTGCTTTTGATACTGTTGACCATAAAATTTTATTACAGAGATTAGAGCATGCCATAGGTATTAAAGGCACTGCGCTGCGGTGGTTTGAATCATATTTGTCTAATAGATTACAATTTGTTCATGTAAATGGGGAATCTTCTTCACAGACTAAAGTTAATTATGGAGTTCCACAAGGTTCTGTGCTAGGACCAATTTTATTCACTTTATATATGCTTCCCTTAGGCAGTATTATTAGACGGTATTGCTTAAATTTTCATTGTTACGCAGATGATACCCAGCTTTATCTATCCATGAAGCCAGACGACACACACCAATTAGCAAAACTGCAGGATTGTCTTACAGACATAAAGACATGGATGACCTCTAATTTCCTGCTTTTAAACTCAGATAAAACTGAAGTTATTGTACTTGGCCCCACAAATCTTAGAAACATGGTGTCTAACCAGATCCTTACTCTGGATGGCATTACCCTGACCTCTAGTAATACTGTGAGAAATCTTGGAGTCATTTTTGATCAGGATATGTCATTCAAAGCGCATATTAAACAAATATGTAGGACTGCTTTTTTGCATTTACGCAATATCTCTAAAATCAGAAAGGTCTTGTCTCAGAGTGATGCTGAAAAACTAATTCATGCATTTATTTCCTCTAGGCTGGACTATTGTAATTCATTATTATCAGGTTGTCCTAAAAGTTCCCTAAAAAGCCTTCAGTTAATTCAAAATGCTGCAGCTAGAGTGCTGACGGGGACTAGAAGGAGAGAGCATATCTCACCCATATTGGCCTCTCTTCATTGGCTTCCTGTTAATTCTAGAATAGAATTTAAAATTCTTCTTCTTACTTATAAGGTTTTGAATAATCAGGTCCCATCTTATCTTAGGGACCTCGTAGTACCATATCACCCCAATAGAGCGCTTCGCTCTCAGACTGCAGGCTTACTTGTAGTTCCTAGGGTTTGTAAGAGTAGAATGGGAGGCAGAGCCTTCAGCTTTCAGGCTCCTCTCCTGTGGAACCAGCTCCCAATTCAGATCAGGGAGACAGACACCCTCTCTACTTTTAAGATTAGGCTTAAAACTTTCCTTTTTGCTAAAGCTTATAGTTAGGGCTGGATCAGGTGACCCTGAACCATCCCTTAGTTATGCTGCTATAGACGTAGACTGCTGGGGGGTTCCCATGATGCACTGTTTCTTTCTCTTTTTGCTCTGTATGCACCACTCTGCATTTAATCATTAGTGATCGATCTCTGCTCCCCTCCACAGCATGTCTTTTTCCTGGTTCTCTCCCTCAGCCCCAACCAGTCCCAGCAGAAGACTGCCCCTCCCTGAGCCTGGTTCTGCTGGAGGTTTCTTCCTGTTAAAAGGGAGTTTTTCCTTCCCACTGTAGCCAAGTGCTTGCTCACAGGGGGTCGTTTTGACCGTTGGGGTTTTACATCATTATTGTATGGCCTTGCCTTACAATATAAAGCACCTTGGGGCAACTGTTTGTTGTGATTTGGCGCTATATAAAAAAAAAATTGATTGATTGATTGATTGATAAAGTCCTCATGCCGGCCTCTTCTGAATCTTCTCTGTTCTCTCACGACATCCTGGGTCAACAGAGTCTTAAAATAGGATGATTTCAGCTTGAAACAGGCCGACGACGGCGCCTAGAAGCGCTGCAGGACGTCCCGCTCCATGGGAAGTCCTTACAGCGACAGAAAACCCCATAATCTCTCATCAGCCGTTAAAGTTTTGACCGAAAACCAGCTGAATTTCTCGAATAGTGTCCACTCGGATATCCCTCACAGGTCCAGAAAAAAGTTTGATAAAGCAACGCGCGCCATCTCGAGCAGCGTGTGAAACAAAGGAATTCAGCCGAGAGGGCGGGACCACATCTCACTCAAGGCCTGCCCACAGGGAAATGACGTCACCGACACGCGTGAAAAAACTCACGCATGCGCACGAGGGTTCAAGCATGATTGGTGTAATCGCATGTCAATCAAATCCATATAGTTTTTTTTTTTATAAAACTGCCGGTTAGTTTTATAAGATACCTCGTATGTGTATATATATATATATATATACACACACACATTTATTGTTATTTACATTAATTATTAAGATCCTGTTGTCTTATGTACAATTTCTACATGTTCACTAAAGCCCCTCTATCAATCAATCAGTCATAAACAATATTTCAGTTTATGAGCTTTTGTGAAGCGCGGTAGTTAGCTTTGAGTTACTGGAAGTTAGCGTGCACGCTGATGTCTGAAATGTCTTGTAAATCACTCCAGACATGTTACCAGGTTACAAAAACAGTGTTTTCAGTTTTAGAAGTGTTTATTTCTCACTAGCCTTTACGTAATATATGACAAAGGCATTATACTTACACACAAACGAAACAGTTTGCAGCTAGCCTGTGACGTCACCACGCTACTGTCCGGGAAATGTCTTGTCAATCAAAGTCACAAAAAAACAAAAAAAACAGGGTTTTCAATTTTAGAAGTCTTTATTTCTCACTAGCTTTTACATAACATATGAGAAACATGTGGTATAAACACATAAATGACGTGTTTTTAGAGAGACCAGTCACTGACGTCACAGTGCCGCTCTACTCCAATTGGCTGTCACCTCCGCCACTCAAAAAAAGAAAAAAGGAACAGAATGAAACAGAATGTGACGTTTTAACCTCCTAAAATACCTCTTAGTATAGGTCAAGGTTCGCCATCATTAAACTTGTCCAAGGTCTATGTCCCAAGAATGTTCCCTGTCAATTTGAAGACTGTGGCAGTAACAGGACTGGATTTGTGCTGTGCACAGAGAAACGGATGAATGGACGGACGGACAGACAGACAGACACAAAGCCTTTGCAATACCTGATTGCCATATTTGATGGCGTCGGGTAAAAATGTGTATTATTTATTTTAATCTTGACACTTCTGATCCCAAAACAACATGGGTTGTTTAGCAAGTTCAACAAAAATAAGGCTCATACAATAGATGTGTGCACAATCACAAATCCATTTTTTTGTTAAAAAATGTTGCAGTGACCCTGACCTTTAGCCTTATGATTTCAAATAGCCTTGTGGTCAGAATACCTGACATACATAGCAAGTTTATTAACAATTAGCTATCTACAGGAGATGTTATCACAAGGTTTTTTGTTTTTTATTGTGGTGGGGGGTTTTTTTTGTTTGTTTGTTTGTTTGTTTGTTTTTTTGCAAAAACCAAGCTTCCAGTGACCCTGACCTTTGACCTTATAACTTCAATATAAACAGGTGCCTTGGAGTCAGCCTGCCTAATAGACTTTGCAGACTTCTTAAGAATCAGGTGCGTACAGCAGATGGTATGACAATCACAAGCCTTTAAAATATATTTGTAAAGCTCACAAGTGACCCTGACCTTTGACTCTTGATCCTAACAGTATGTACAGTATGTAGGTGTCTTGGCATTAGCCTACCTAACATATATAGAAAGTTTGCCAACAATCGCGTGTGAATAGCATTAAGTTATCACACTCACATGTTTTTGTGTTGTTACTTTTAAAAATACTTCAGAGTGACTGTAATTTGCATTGCAGCAAGATTTGAGTGCAACTCCAAAAAGGTGCTTTCCATGGTGCGAGTAATTTTTAGAAACATAAAAGATAATAAAGTTTAACAATAAATTATTCAGAGTATATATACAACTAAATAAACATAAGATAAAATAAAATAAAATGTGGACCAAGTAAAATGTAAACACGAGAATTATATACAACTGTGGAATCATATTGCACGGGAATATTGCACATGGTTTACAGATATTGCACAAGAAACTTGAAGGTGTAGATTAGAGTGATTTGTTTTTGTTCAGTGCACTGATCACTCTGGGGAGAAAGCTGTCCCTGAGTCTGTTTGTCCTAGTTTTGATTGACCTATATCGTCGGCCGGAGGGTAGTAGAGAGCTGCACTCCCAGGAACCTGATGGAGCTGACCCTTTCCACACAGTCCCCTTGGATGTAGAGCGGGGCTGGGTCAGCCCTGTTCTTCCTGAAGTCCAGGATTATTTCTTTTGTTTTTGTGGTGTTCAGCGGCAGGTTGTTAGCTGAACACCACGCTGTCAGTTGATTGACCTCGTCTCTAGTCGATCTCATCCCCCCCCTGAGATGAGCCCAGTTGTGGAGTCATCCGCAAACTTTATGATGGTGTTTGTGGGATGGGTCAGAGAGCAGTCGTGTGTGTAAAGGGTGAACAGGAGGGGGCTCAGTACACAGCCTTGAGGGGAACCGGTGCTGAGTGTGATGGTGGAGGAAAGGTGGGGGCCAAGTTTCATGGACTGTGGGCGGTTTGTGAGGAAGTCCTTGATCCACTGGCAGATGGGGGTGGAGATGCCCAGATGTGTCAGTTTCTGGACCAGGATCTCTGGGATGATGTGGTTGAAGGCTGAGCTGAAGTCCAGTGATTGTGACCTTTGACCTTCTGAATATTTCAAGTCAATCAGTCGGCACATTTTCTGGTGAACGTGCATAGTCTGCAGGATGTATTGAAGGACAGTCGGTGTTGACATCAACCTTGCAGTCAATAATCTGACAAAGGTGCTGCTCCTCCAAAAGATCATCAAACCTGATCTCCACCTGAGATGCTGCCATCATCAGATATTCACCAGATTATTTACATCTCTGTGATGCCTCAGCAAATTTCACAGAGAACAGAGGGAAGCTTTGCTGTTGAAGTTCCTCATCTGCATTCATGCTCCATTTCATTTATCTGACTCACTGCAAACACAACAAATATAATCTGAGGAAAAATACACAGAGCTCTGCTGATCAGAGCAGCCAACCTCAGCAGCGCCTTTCCTGTCAGTGCAGAGTCCAGTGGATCACATCGCTGCGAAGAGTTTGCCCCTCCTGGATCCTGCTGTATGCACACAATGCAGCAACAGGCAAGCAGCTGCAGCACTCGGCATCATTGCTAAGGCGTGACTAATATTATTATGTAACAAACTTGTTGCAACAATGGCTGTTATTATGAGCGTCACACGCCACCATGTCACCAAACTAATGTGACGGCTTCTTATAAAGATGTTTGATTTGTTGTGTAACAGCCTCCTGTTGATGGGTTTTTCTTTGCATTTGCCTTTGCATGTTTGGTTTGAAGCCATAACTCTTTCCTGCTGTCTGAGCCGGTGGACATGTTGGAGTTACGGAACAACAGAGCCTCAACATTCATTTTAATTCATTAAAGCACGGCTCCTATTTTCTCTTTCGCGTAAGCGGCTGATTGTAGCACTTTATACTCCCAAGTGTGGTTTCCTTTGGGTAATCTGATTTGGTTGATAGCTCTCTGTGGACATTGGGTTATGCTTCACACAAAGCCGGATGCTAACTGACCAGAGTCGACATTATTCAAAGTCATTATTTTGTCAAACTACATAAGCACTTCATGTATGCAGACACACACAGAAAGTTAAACATGTCTTGTGCCTTTATCTGTATTAGTCCTTAAAACCATGATAAGCTGGTCTCCCATTGTCAATTTCTGGCCCCAACTGCAAAATGAGGAAACTGGGTCCAATTGCCCACAGCAGCAGTCTAAAGTTGCGTGTCTTAGTTCCTGCTGAATACAAGTGACAGTGAAGGCAGCCCCATGACATGTTAGCTACTAGGCATGTTCGTTACTGCAAAGTAAAATTTTTTTCTAACATTTAAAAACTGTCTTCTGCTGAAGAGGCGTGGCTTTCTTGGGATTATGGATGTATGTTATATTTCCAGAGGAGAGTGAATGAGATCAGCGAACAGCGAGTCTTTGAAATGCCCACAGACAGATTGTTGTGCTGGCCAGTCAACATTTTCACCTGAGCTGCAAAGAAATCGCCCACCAATTGCTTCACAAATAACAGTCTGCCCTGCATTTCAATTTTAATTTATATCAGTGTGATGTCATACTATGATGACTCGTTTTTGTTGTTGTTGTTGTTTTTATTTAACCTTTATTTAACCTGGTAAGTTATTAAGAAAAAAATTCTTATTTACAATAATGATCTGGACGAACTGTGTTTAAGTGATAACAGTTTATTTTGATGCAGTCACGGTAAAAGGAGCAGCCACTCTCCACTGTGAGAAGACTTAGTGTGCATGAACGCAGCATGTTAAAAACAGACTTTGCTGGAGGCTCAGCTTTGTGCATGTTTATAAGTTTTGTCATCGATATAACAGCAAAAAATCTAAGAAATACATCTGTGTGATCAGACAGCCAGAAAAACAGTGGAGAGTTCCGCAAGTACATTCATGGTGGGAGCTCGAACAGGGTTAAAACAGCTTGTTGCTCTGGTACAGAGATCAGACTATGCACACATTGAGATCCAAAATTTGACAGATTTTCTCAAAGTAAAATAGAAATAACAACACTGACTAGAACAAACTACAAAAAAACCAACAGGGCACTCACCCACTTGTAGAATGATTTCCAAGATTAAATATGTAACATTCACACCATCAAAGAAGTAGTCACACACAGATCACGCGCAATTACCAGCTGGAGAATAATGTCCAGGTCCACACCATAAAAGAGGTCTTGACTGGCACGGTTATGCATGGATGATGCGCGATTTCCAGCCAGAGAGCCATGTCCAGGTCCACACCGTCCTCCTGTGGACAGATGTCCTCCATGGTTCTGCTGTGATTACGCCCACCTACCTCTGTGTGCAGGGGCTGACCATGATCGCCACAGCATGAGACGTTTTCCCATTGTGGTCCTGATTTAGAAGAAAAAAAAAGGATAAATCCAGCTGGTGTGGACAGATGTGTCCAGCCCACTCCTCTTGAGCCACAGCTGCTGGACTCTCTTGGCCACTTCCAAAAGCAGTTTGCTCTCCGATCATCTCCGCTATTTTGGCATGCTCCCACAGCAACTCCTCCATCAGCTACTCAGAAACTTCTCTCATGATTCTGACACGTTAGATAGAAGTCCATTATCTCCTGAAAAAAAGGTATTCTGACTTTTTCCAATGTAAGAAATACATCTGCATGTTAAGGCAGCCTGTAAAAACAGCTTCATTGAACCGTTCCATGTGCGCATTCATGACGGCAGTAAAATAGCATCCTGCAACACAAAAAGCAGAGTCCGCTCACGTTAGGATCCAAAATCCAACAGACACTCTCTGTACACCCTATGTAAATCCGAGCCATCACTTCCGAATGAAAGCTCAGAAGCTTCAATATCAGATGTAGCTACAATCGTTTCACTCTGTTTGTCGGCCATCGGGATGTTTTTGCATTTGCTAAAATGTAAGTCACATGCCGAGAAACTGCAAGAAATGCTGAGTATGTTTTCCGGCAATGCACCTCCTGTAACAGAGCGAGAGGGATAATTAGCAATAAAATACATGAGAGACCACTAATTATTACCACGTGCACGGATAGACTTAAGGTGCATTTACACATAACCAAGACGCATTTTGAATGTCATTTTTCTGTCATTCGTGACACATTCCTGACATTCTTAATGTGACTTAACGCATCTGAATATGTTTCTTAATAGTACGTGTTGGTGCGTGATATTCTTGATATTTGTGGAGCATGTTTTTGCCTGTCAAAAAAACTTCCATGAATGTCACACCCCACCCTCATTTCGTCTCACGTCGTGGAGGCCGCAACTGAGCATATTGATCCGTCTTGATGAGAATTGATCCTTAATACAACGTGACAACGTTCGTAGTGGTTCCTGTGATGGTTCTTGGAGCCCAAACTGCCACGCGTTATTACAAAGTAACACGGAAACTGTCAAGTTTTGACAAGACTTGTAACGCGGCATCACATTTCACTGCGCACCACGACGGATCAGTTTTCTGTCACGTGCGCGCAATTAAACTCAGCTTCAAATGTTGGTCCACAGTTCCTGCTGAAGCTCCTCAGGACGCTCCTGCAGGTGTTCCACCTGCTGTAACCGATGAGCGGGAGAACGAGTCTGAACCAGAGGAGTGAGAGGAGACTCACGTGCAGCCATACATCTCTGCACCTCCTCCAGTTCGGCGGAGGAAGAAGCACGCGCAAATTAAACCCTGCGCTGCACAACATTGTTTGATTGCTGACACCAAGTTGGTTAAAAGTCAAATTTCAGCGCTCTTCAGCGTGCTCCTGCAGGTGTTCCACCTGCTGCATGTGCCTGATGTTTGGGGAAATGTGCCAGACAAGAGCTGCATGAAGCCACACATCTGGCTCTGTCCTCCTCCTCCTCTCTGCGCCACTCCATGGCACAGAGCCCAACTACGCATGCAGTCACAAAGTTCTTCTGAAAAACTGGAGCGATCTGAATTCGGTTGGATGAATATGGGTGTGTGTGTGTGGAGACAATTCACCTCGTTCACAACGTGACAGAACTTAACGATGCGCAATAGCGCATAACAGCATGGAACACTATTCTTGACCGTGCGTAATGGTTCCTGATAATTCTCCGGCAACATATGCCATTAATCGTAACGTGTGGTAACAGGTTGCAGCAGTTCCTGAGGACACCTGATGCCTCTGCCCCGAATCATCACATTCGTGATCAGCGGCCAAGAATGTGTACTTCGTGGCATTCGTGACTTGTCGTCGTGACTTCAATCAATCAATCAATCAATTTTTTTATATAGCGCCAAATCACAACAAACAGTTGCCCCAAGGCGCTTTATATTGTAAGGCAAGGCCATACAATAATTATGTAAAACCCCAACGGTCAAAACGACCCCCTGTGAGCAAGCACTTGGCTACAGTGGGAAGGAAAAACTCCCTTTTAACAGGAAGAAACCTCCAGCAGAACCATGAATACCCAGTCATGAATACTTTGATGTTGTGTTGCTAACTGGGATGTTAAATAATGTGCAACATGTCCTTTAAGTGGAAAAATGTGTGTGTGTGAAAGGTTGAATGAGTGTGAGTCACAGCTTGGACTGACACACAACAATACATTGCTTGTTTCTTTTTTATGTCCAAATGACTTTGAGGTGGTCTGAGTGTCTGGACAAAACAGACAGTATAAAAAATTTCATCGTCCGAGTGCCCTCACATTCTCCTGGTACACTCTGCACCCCTTTCATTTGGAGAGTATCACTAAAATGATGCTAAACACGTCTTTGTTTGAAATGTCACTGCAGGTTCGTCTGGTCATTAACGAGAAGGGGCTGGTGTGTGAGGAGAGGGATGTGAGTTTGCCGCTGCAGGAGCACAAGGAGCCCTGGTTCATGAGGCTCAATCTGGGTGAGGAGGTGCCCGTCTTCCTCCACGGGGACACCATCATCAGTGACTACAACCAGATTATAGACTACCTGGAGAAAAACTTTGTTGGAGGTACGGTACTCCTGCATCTCTTCTGTTTGTCACGACTCACGTTAAGCATTAATTTGAAAGCACAGACAGACTCCGGAGCTGCAGAAGATATCAGGCTGCAGCCGCAACGTCTGAGAAGGCTGGTTAGCAAACGCCGCGTGAGGCCATCTGTCATCCTTGCACACTGCGTGCATGCTGGACGTGAAAGTCCTCAGTGTCTTTGCACCAACGTCACGAGACAAACTCCTCTGATGGGATTGGAGGCAAAATGGAATAAACCCACGAGGCAGTTTGAAGCAGCAGCGTTTAAGATTAGACGGAGATTTTCAGACAATAGAGGAATGCGTTACTGCTAAAACACAGAGGAGCGGATCAAATAAATAATTAAAAAGTGTCAGCGGGTATTCAGATGTGATGAGGTTGGAAGAATGAGATTGCTGCCAGCATAAAATGTGTGACGATGTGAAACGTGCATCGTGAGGGAATGTCTGTGCAGACTGTACAGTTAGAACAACAGAAGCTTCCTGTATCCATGTGTGTGCAACTACAGTGTCACGCCCTATAGAATCAGCAGTTAAGATATAATGCTGTTATGTAATATACTGGGAGCATCAAACCAACAACCTGATGGCTGCTGAGAGCCCTCCTATAGCTCAACAGCCCTCTTATTTTATGTTCTGGTTATTAATCCGAAGCAGCAGTTTGATGCTTTAGCTAAGCTGTGGTTTCAGGAGCAGAAGATCTGCCTCCTGCACAGCAATAAATTCAGTTTCACTTCATCTCTATTTTTAATTAGAGTTTATAGAAGAAATTTGCAGACATTCTTTGCATGAATCACTAGCATTCAGTCACAAATTTTGTTTGTTGAAGATACAAAGATATTGCCAGACAACTAATTTTTTTTATTTTATTTTGTTTTTACAAAAACTTTGCTTCCTGACACCCCACCCCTACCAGGATTATGACAGACAAGAGCTCTTGGTGAAATTCTGTTCTACCCACATTAATGGTAAATGTCCACCAGGTGGCGATATTGCTCCATTTCAAGAACCTGGTGTTTTAGGCTGCTGTGGGACATGATGATGAACCTGGTGGTTGTAGTAGTAGACGTAATGTCGAAATTAACAAAAAACAATTTCAGATTTGATGTATCATGTCAGAATTTTGGGAAACATTACAATATATTGAATTCTATTAAATAATGATGTTGATACTCTGTGTCAATCAATGAAATCCAGGTGTTGATTATATTTATAATGCTATTTCTGGAGAATTTGTGCATCAACTTGCATCCAAACAGCATCTGTTTTCTCACTAAATATATTTCTAAAGGTGATAGTGACATGAAATTTTTACCATGGGCGTCATGTACAAAACTGAAACATGGCGTACACCAAAACCCAGAAACTGCCATGAGCGCAAAAAAATTCTGATGTATCAAAGTGTGCATACGCATGGATCCAAGTATGTTCATGGGGGATCCCGAGGCGTTCCCAGGCCAGTGTGGAGTGGAGATACGCAGGGATATTTTATTTGGTACCCTGTCAACCAGAATAAACATGAAGTGGAAGCAGCACGCACACACACTGAAGTTAAAGAGAATGAGGTGTGCCTGACAGTGTGTGCACCTGACTATGTGCATGCATTTATTGACAAATACTGAACACAGGGAGACAATCGGGGGCTTGTTAAGAAGCTCTAGTTTCACCATCAAGAAAATTTTTTTAAAATGTGCACATGCCCAAATGTACCCACACTGGCTTCATTCCAAACATTTATGTAAATACACTGTTTACTTAAGCCCTGGCCCCACCAAATAATGAAGGATGAATAATGAGCCACGCAGCATGTTTTTGTTCCTATGAGAGGAGGTATTCAACTGTCGTGGGAGAATAGTGGATCTGAGAGGCTCTTAGAGGCAGAATATTTGGTTAAAGAGGCTCATCTCTGAGCGTGGTGCTAATTTCAAGATGTTCAAAATTTAGCAACAACAGCGTGAGGCAGGTTGTGTGCAGGTTACTACGAGGACTAACGGGGATTATAGTGGCATGTGTGTTGTGAGGACGAGGCTGTTAAAAGCCCATTATCTGAGATCCTGGCAGATACTAGGACCTGAGAGGTTATTTTGGAGAAGCTCAGCCCTCTTGGGCACAATCCCACTTGCTTTGTGTCCTGAACGCTGTATATGAAATAATTATTTTGTAGCGGATATTGAAAACACCTCTAATTGCTTCTGCAATCACAGAAGACTGTTTCATCATGATTTTTTTCCACTCTCTCCTGCTCCATGAGGAATGTATTTTGAAACAGTTTAAAGGTAACTATTTGTAATGTTTTAATAGCTTGGTAAAACAGTTGCATGTTCATCCCTAGCTGTAAAAGTATGATTATGATAGATTTAACATCTTGTTAATGGATCAGATGAGGCACACTCTGTGCACACTGACTGGCACCCAAGATGAGCATTTATGCAAAATGCCAGCTCGCAAAAGAGTGATTTTGCAGTCAATAACAGAGGAACACATAGTTAAAAGTTGGATCACGGTGTCAAAGTGGCTGTGTGTTTAATGCCATGTAGAAATAAAGCCAACGAGAAGCAGCACAGAGCTGTCCAAGAACACAGAACGACAGCGCTCAAAAGAGTGATTTTGCAGACATAACACAAAGTTAAAAGTTGGATCACAGTGACTGTAATCCGCAGAAGAAATAAATACTTTTTTTTTTGGAAGTGATCCACACAGTTGCAGCAGCGGGTGTACAGTAGTGTTCAGAATAATAGTAGTGCTATGTGACTAAAAAGATAAATCCAGGTTTTGAGTATATTTCTTATTGTTACATGGGAAACAAGGTACCAGTAGATTCAGTAGATTCTCACAAATCCAACAAGATCAAGCATTCATGATATGCACACTCTTAAGGCTATGAAATTGGGCTATTAGTAAAAAAAAAAAGTAGAAAAGGGGGTGTTCACAATAATAGTAGCATCTGCTGTTGACGCTACAAACTCAAAACTATTATGTTCAAACTGCTTTTTTAGCAATCCTGTGAATCACTAAACTAGTATTTAGTTGTATAACCACAGTTTTTCATGATTTCTTCACATCTGTGAGGCATTCATTTTGTTGGTTTGGAACCAAGAGTTTGCATGTTTGCTAGTGTGCTTGGGGTCATTGTCTTGTTGAAACACCCATTTCAAGGGCATGTCCTCTTCAGCATAAGGCAACATGACCTCTTCAAGTATTGTGACATATCCAAACTGATCCATGATACCTGGTATGCGATATATAGGGCCAACACCATAGTAGGAGAAACATGCCCATATCATGATGCTTGCACCACCATGCTTCACTGTCTTCACTGTGAACTGTGGCTTGAATTCAGAGTTTGGGGGTCATCTCACAAACTGTCTGCAGCCCTTGGACCCAAAAAGAACAGTTTTACTCTCATCAGTTCACAAAATATTCCTCCATTTCTCTTTAGGCCAGTTGATGTGTTCTTTGGCAAATTGTAACCTCTTCTGCATGTCTTTTATTTAACAGAGGGACTTTGTAGGGGATTCTTGCAAATAAATTAGCTTCACACAGGCGTCTTCTAACTGTCACAGCACTTACAGGTAACTCCAGACTGTCTTTGATCATCCTGGAGCTGATCAATGGGTGAGCCTTTGCCATTCTGGTTATTCTTCTATCCATTTTGATGGTTCTTTTCCATTTTCTTCCACGCGTCTCTTTTTTTTTTTTTTTTGTCCATTTTAAAGCATTGGAGATTATTGTAGATGAACAGCCTATAATTTTTTGCACCTGCGTCTATGTTTTCCCCTCTCCAATCAACTTTTTAATCAAACTACGCTGTTCTTCTGAACAATGTCTTGAACGTCCCATTTTCCTCAGGCTTTCAAAGAGAAAAGCATGTTCAACAGGTGCTGGCTTCATCCTTAAATAGGGGACACCTGATTCACACCTGTTTGTTCCACAAAATTGACGAACTCACTGACTGAATGCCACTCTACTATTATTGTGAACACCCCCTTTTCTACTTTTTTTACTAATAGCCCAATTTCATAGCCTTAAGAGTGTGCATATCATGAATGCTTGGTCTTGTTGGATTTGTGAGAATCTACTGAATCTACTGGTACTGTTGGGAAAGTGTAGTGACACGGACCCACAACAGGGGGCGTAAATGAACGGACAATGAAAATGCCAAAATATAACAATTTAATGTGGTGAAATGTGCACAACGGAATACAGATGCTGCTTTTAAGTAACAGTCAATTAAATAACAGGTGACGTGTGGGCAGGCTTGAGGATAGGAGACGCCTGTCCAGAGAAGAGCCGGGCCCCACACGATTTCCACTGCCAACGGAGACCTGCAACACACCGGAGCCGCCAAGTCCTGAGTCCCCAGGTGGCCACTGCCTCCAGCTGTCAGACCGGGTACTGCTGGCAGGAAGAACAAACAGGTTATGTGGGTATGCGAACACCCAGCAACAGTCAGCAAACTCACAGTTCCTTCCTGAGGGAAAAGTCCTCCACTCCCAGGTAGCAGGAAAACAGAGTACGTGCAGTGCCTACTGTAACACTTAAGAAATTTAGGAGTGGAATCGCCAACTCCTCCAAATTCCCACTAACCAGCTCCAAGCTGTAAGTTAACTGAAGGTTACGACTGCAAAGAGTTCAGAATCAGATATGTGCTTACGGCACAGAAACGGCTGAGAAGTTACCTGTCGGGTAAGCTGATTTCTCGGCAGGGAAGTGGAGTCGCTGTCCAGCTTTTATGGGTGGATGATGCGCCCTCTGGTGCCTGAAGCGCGTTTTCAGGCAGGGCGCCCTCTGGTGTTGGGCCAGCAGTACCTCCTCTTCAGCGGCCCACACAACAGGACTCCCCCCCCTCAACGGGCGCCTCCTGGCGCCCGACCAGGCTTGTCGGGGTGGCGGATGTAGAAGTCAGCCAGGAGGGCCAGGTCCAGGATGAAGCTCCTCTTCACCCAGGAGCACTCTTCGGGTCCGTAACCCTCCCAGTCCACCAGATACTGGAACCCCCGGCCCTTTCGACGGACGTCCAGGAGCCTGCGAACCATCCATGCAGGCTCCCCGTCGATGATCCGGGCAGGAGGCGGTGCCGGTCCGGGGGTGCAGAGGGATGAGGTGTGGTGAGGTTTGATCCTTGACATGTGAAAAACTGGGTGGATCCGCAGTGAAGCTGGCAGCTTCAGCTTCACTGCGGCTGGACTGAGGACCTTCTGGATAGGGAAGTGTCTGATGAACCGGTTTTTTAACTTCTGGGATTCCACTTGAAGGGGTATGTCCTTTGTTGATAGCCACACCTCCTGCCCAGGCTGGTATGCAGGGGCCGGGGAACGCCGGCGGTCTGCATGGGCCTTGGCCCTCGTCCGTGCCTTCAGCAGGGCAGAGCGGGCAGTGCGCCACACGCGACGGCACCTCCTCAGGTGGGCCTGGACCGAGGGAACCCCGACCTCTCCCTCTACAAGTGGGAACAATGGGGGCTGGTACCCCAAACACACCTCAAACAGGGAGAGGCCGGTAGCCGATGATACTTGGCTATTGTAAGTGTACTCAATCCAAGCCAGATGGTTGCTCCAGGCCGTCGGGTGCGCGGAGGTCACGCAGCAGAGAGCCTGCTCCAACTCCTGGTTCACCCGCTCTGCCTGTCCGTTGGTCTGGGGATGATACCCAGACGAGAGGCTCACGGTGGCCCCCAGTTCACTACAGAAACTCCTCCAGACTTGCGAAGAGAACTGGGGACCACGGTCGGAGACAATGTCAGTAGGAATCCCATGCAGATGCACGACATGGTGGACCAGGTGGTCTGCTGTCTCCTGGGCCGTCGGGAGCTTCGGGAGGACCACGAAGTGGGCCGCCTTGGAGAACCGGTCCACTATCGTGAAGATGGTCGTCATGCCCTGGGACGGCGGGAGGCCCGTGACGAAGTCCAGGCCGATGTGGAACCAGGGGTGATGAGGCACAGGCAGCGGCTGGAGGAGTCCTTGTCCTTTCTTGTGATCCGCCTTGCCCCTGGTGCAGATGGTACAGGCCTGGGCATACTCCTGGACGTCAGCTTCCATAGACGCCCACCAGAAGCGCTGCCAGACCACTGCCACGGTTCTTCACACCCCTGGGTGGCAGGAGAACTTAGAACCGTGACAGAAGTCTAGGACTGCAGCCCTGGCTTCTGGTGGGACGTACAGTCTGTTCTGGGGTCCAGTCCCCGGGTCCAGGTTCCGTGCCAGGGCCTCCCGGACGGTCTTCTCCACATCCCAGGTGAGGGTGGCCACGATAGCGGACTCGGGTATGATGGTGTCCACTGGATCTGACAGCTCTGTTCCGACTTCCTCCTCGTGCACCCGGGACAGTGCATCAGATCGTTGGTTCTTGGTCCCGGGGCAGTATGTGATCTGGAAGTCAAAACGACCGAAGAACAGCGACCAGCGGGCTTGCCTGGGGTTCAGACGCTTGGCGGTCTGGATGTATTCCAGGTTCCGATGGTCCGTGAAAACCGTAAATGGTACCGCAGCTCCCTCCAACAGGTGTCTCCACTCCTCAAGGGCCTCTTTCACCGCCAGAAGTTCCCGATTGCCGACGTCATAGTTCCTTTCAGCCGAGGTCAATCTGCGGGAAAAATAGGCACAAGGGTGGAGGACCTTGTCGGACTCCCCACTCTGGGACAGCACGGCTCCTATCCCTGAGTCAGAGGCATCCACTTCAACTATTAACTGGCGGTTGGGATCGGGCTGCACCAGAACTGGTGCAGTCGAGAACCGGTGTTTCAACTCCCTAAACGTGGCTTTGCACTGATCCGACCAGGTGAAGGGAACTTTAGTGGAGGTTAGGGCTGTCAGGGGGCTAACTACCTGGCTATAGCCCTTTATGAACCTCTGATAGAAATTTGCAAAGCCGAGGAACTGCTGCAATTTCCTACGGCTTGTTGGTTGGGGCCAATCTCTCACCGCCGCAACTTTGGCGGGATCAGGGGCGATGGAGTTGGAGGAGATTATGAACCCCAGGAAGGACAAAGAAGTGCGGTGGAATTCACACTTCTCGCCCTTCACAAACAACCGGTTCTCCAATAACCGCTGCAGGACCTGACATACATGCATGACATGGGTCTCAGGATCAGGGGAGAAGATGAGAATATCGTCTAGGTATACAAAGACGAACCGATGCAGGAAGTCCCGCAAGACGTCATTAACCAAGGCTTGGAATGTCGCGGGCGCATTTGTGAGGCCGAACGGCATGACCAGGTACTCAAAGTGACCTAACGGGGTGTTGAATGCCGTCTTCCACTCGTCTCCCTTCCGGATCCGAACCAGGTGATACGCATTTCTAAAATCCAACTTTGTGAAATTTTGGGCTCCATGCAAGGCCGTGAACACTGAATCTAACAGAGGTAACGGGTATCGGTTGCGAACCATGATTTCGTTCAGCCCTCTGTAGTCAATGCATGGACAGAGTCCATTGTCTTTCTTGCCCACAAAAAAGAAACCAGCACCCATCGGGGAGGTGGAGTTCCTGATCAACCCGGCAGCTAAAGAGTCCCGGATGTAGGTCTCCATTGATTCGCGCTCAGGACGTGAGAGGTTGTACAGCCTGCTGGACGGGTACTCAACGCCCGGGATCAAATCAATGGCACAATCGTACGGATGGTGCGGGGGCAGCGTGAGTACCAGATCTTTGCTGAAGACGTCAGCAAGATTGTGGTACTCGGCTGGCACCGCCGCAAGATTGGGGGAGGGACTTGAACCTCCTCTTTAGCGGTCACACCGGGTGGAACCGAGGATCCTAAACACTCCCGGTGGCAGGTTTCGCTCCACTGAGCCACAACCCCAGATGGCCAATCAATCCGGGGATTGTGTTTTATCATCCATGGATAACCCAAAATGACTCGGGAGGTAGAAGGTGTTACAAAAAAACACAGTCTCCTCCCTGTGATTTCCAGACACAACCATTGTTACGGGCTGTGTCTGGTGTGTGATTAGTGGAAGAGGGGTGCCATCTAGTGCCCGTACCTTCAATGGTGAAGGGAGGGCCACTAGAGGGAGCCCTACTTCCTTTGCCCATCTGCTGTCCAGCAGATTCCCTTCCAACCCCGTGTCCACAAGTGCTGGGGCGTGAAGGGTTAAATCCCCACTCAGGATCGTGACTGGGATTCGTGCAGATTTGCGTGCACTCCCCGCATGCGTGTTGTGAGCCACCCTTAGCCCAGTCTCTAAGGGCGAGTGTTGTTGTTTTGACCGTTTGGGGCAGTTTTTCTGCGTGTGCTCGGTTGAGCTGCAGAGAAAACACTCCCCATGGGCCAGCCTCCTTTGTCTCTGATCTGATTTTCTTTTGGCCCTCCTCATTTCCCTAGCAACGCCAGCAGGGGGGGCTGTCATCACATGGAGTGCCCTGGCTTTGGAGCGTGGGGAAGACGGCTCCCTTTCGGACCCGGAAGGAAGAGGGACGGCTCGTGTCTGACCACGCCCTTCGTCTCGCTCCCGTCTGCGTTCTGCTAATCGGTTGTCTAACCGTATTACCAGGTCGATAAGCCCGTCTAAATCCCGCGGCTCATCCTTTGCCACCAGGTGCTCCTTAAGGACCAGAGACAGTCCGTTTGCAAAGGCCACGCGGAGCGCAACAGTATTCCAGCCAGCTCTCGCTGCTGCGATGCGGAAGTCGACTGCATACTCCGCTGCACTCCGACACCCCTGTCTTATCAGCAGCAGCACACTTGAAGCGGTCTCGCCTCTATTAGGGTGATCGAACACCTGTTTGAACTCCCTCACAAACTCAGTGTATGCTGATAGAAGCCATGAGTTCTGTTCCCAGAGTGCCGTAGCCCAGGCGCGTGCCTCACCTCGAAGCAAATTTACAACATAAGCCACCCGGCTGGAATCCGACACATACATGACGGGACGCTGTGCAAAGACAAGCGAAAACTGCATCAAGGGTTATGCATTATGGGTGGATGATGAGGATGATGAGTGACAGCTGTCGCAGTCAGTGTTCCAGGGAGGCGGCTGCACCCTCTGGTGCCTGAAGCCCGCTTTCAGGCAGGGCGCCCTCTGGTGTTGGGCCAGCAGTACCTCCTCTTCAGCGGCCCACACAACAGGTACCTTGTTTCCTATGTAACAATAAGAAATAAACTAAAAACCTGGATTAATCTTTGTAGTCACATAGTACTACTATTATTCTGAACACTAGTGTATATAACTAAAGCGGCCACCTCATTGTGATGTCTTTTTTTTTGTGGTCACAGAGAGGTGGGTGAACACACAGAACTGCTGCATTTGACTCTGGAACATAGGTGAGCAGTAGTCTGGCGCACACCGGCCAGTGTTGTGCCAGAGTAGTTATCCCCATCAGAATCTGTATCCCCTGGCGTGGGAGCGCGCACTCACTCAGTGAAGTGTCTTTTTTTGCACTGCGTTTAAAAAATGTGACATCTTGAATGGATGCTGTGAATTGAAAACCCAAATTTTAAGGGGACCAAGTGTGGGAGGGCTGGAGGTTTGGACCAAACCCATGCCTCAACGCAGTGGTGGGCACACTTCTGATAATCCGATAACTGATAATTATCGAAGATAATGTTTTCATTATCGGATTGTCTTTTTAGATAACTTTAAAAATCATTATCGGACTAATTATCTTCCAACAAATTATTGTCCGCTAACTTTTAGACTGATAACGTAGTAAACAAAGCTGAACAACAGCAAACATTTTTAAAATTGAAACTCAGTTGAGACTTACCTGTTAAACATTTCCTAAGAGATGTATAGTTCCACTCTCTGCAAACAGAAGAGTGCTGCGTTCAGGAGAAACCACACTATCCTCTGCAGGCAAAGGAGAACTGGTCAAAAAAAATAATAATATTTTTCTTTAACACTATACTAATATGCTGGCAATATCACCCAAGTCATCCAGAGGCATACATTTTTAACTTATGGTTCAAATTTTAACCAAACTAATTTTGGACAAGTTATTTAAAATTACTGCCATGTCTGAAGTTTTATAAAGTGAAAATATCAGATATATGTTTTAGTTTTAAAATAATGTGCTCATTTTTAAGGTTTTGTGAGCACATACTGTAGGATTGGGTAATCTCAGTACGTTCACGACAGGACAAATGCATTTCAGACACTCTGTTCAGGCTCCACGGACAACAGCATTAAACTCTAGTGCCTAAAACTCTCGTGAATATATTCTCTGGGTTTATAGACATTATTGTATTTGCGTTGGTTAAATTCCACGCATCTTAAATGTAGCAGACATGGATTATCTGGAATTTTGTTTTGGCAAGTTTTCAAGGCCTCTACTGTCATCTACTGGCCAGTAGTGTTCATGGCAGTATTTGCCCTAAGTACTAAGCATCTGGGCACCAGTAGATGGCAGTGTTCTATTTATTTTGACCCCGGTTACATCAGATGGTTGTCAAATCAACTTTTTGGCTTTGCAAATGGCTTTTTTTTATTTACAAATTAAGTTTAAAAACAAAACAACAACAACAACAACAACAAAACATTACAAGACAGCTCTGCGGTGTTTGCACATGCACAGTGCGAGCGGTTGGACGCTTGTAGCTTTTCAGCAGCAGGATACCCTCACGACGGCCGAGCAGAATAATATCAAACAGGTTTGATTTTCATTCGACCATACGATCGGCGATCAGGAGGTGGTCGTGAGATGTTAAATGCAGCTTGTTACTCCATTTACACTACACGATGCAGGATGCGCGATTAACCTGAAACTCGGTCCAAAAAATTCTCGCACGAATGAAAAATCATCTGAAAAAGGGCCAAAACTTGCACAGTGTAAAGCCAACATTTATGTGTCAAGACAATATTGAGTGCACTTTTTACAACATCATAAAACGTGCACACGGCACTAATAAACCGTGCGCACATTCTCTCCACATGCAAAACATTTTGCAATGACACTTCCAGGGCCCCGTAAAAATGCCTGTTTTTACAAATAAAAAATGGAATATTTTACAAAAGCACATTTATCTGTAAACACCAACACACGACACACGTCACATTAACGTGTTGGTTTACATAATGAATGACTGAACCAATCAGTGTTTAGCAGAGGCACTTTTACCCAGAATCCTTTGCGATCTGTCTGTGTTTGTTACAAAACCTCAGAATTAGTGCATTATTCAACATTAAAAGATATATGTTAAATTTTAACTTTGTACAAATGACAGAATTGACATTAATGGAGTTATTCTATCAGTATTTACACAAAACCATAAGTCAGCATGCCTTTATTTTTCAAGACCTCCACCTGACCGGAGCATTGTGATTGGTAGAGAGCTTTGTGGTTGCTCTCAGGTGCTTCCGTGCTGTAGCTGTGTAGCTTCCAGCAAGGGGCAGCATGTTCAAACATAGAAGTACGGGCTCATTGTTTGGGTCACTTTTGATGCTTCCAAAAGCGATCCTGGTGTTAAAACTCAAATTTTGCTTGTTAGTAGTTGCAAATGTACCAGAGACAATACTGGAATTTATCGGTTATCTGTAACTTCCGATACATTTTTGGGTGGTTTATTGGTTTATCTTTATCAAAGATAACTTTTCAGTTATTTGATTATCTGTTATCGAAGATCATTTTTTGGATATCTGTGCCCACCACTGCCTAAACGTGCACCAGCGTTGCATTAACGTGGCACTGCATGGATCAGATGTGGCTTGACGTGGATCATATGGGGCGACACGAGCCACTTGAGCCTGGACAGGGCTCAATTATTTCAATATCACTAAGGTATCACACAGTCAGTTTCCGTTTCTATCAAGCTGTGAAAACTATGTAAAAATCACCAGCATGGTTTTATGATTTAAACTAGTTCAAGTTTGTCTTCATCCCACCCCTTTTCGGATTAAGTGCGCGGGTATGTATGCGTGTATGTTTGTATCTCCTGTTCTTTTCAACCCAATGTGGGTAAATGTAGATGTCAAACTGACATAAAAGTTTTGTAGTTTCAGAACTGTGCACATTGCTCGAGAAGCAACTGAGTCATTGCATCATCCAGATGTCCAAGATATCTGGAATCAACTGGGAGGCCTCACAGGCGGCTGACAGGATGATGGAGGTGACAGATGTCATCGGAGACCACCATGTGGCTGGCACTCCGGGTGTTCACCAACTGTTGGGTGCTGAGTCGAGCAGTTCTCAGTTTGGGAACGTGGACCGCCTTGTTGGGCAGATCTCAAGCCACACTTTTTTCCGTCAGATAAAATAGTATTTACAGGAAAACAGAAATCATCAGTATTTACAGAATTGATTGAGGTAATTTTGTAAAATCAATATAAACACAGAAAGGTGAATATATCAATGATACACACATGACACAATAATAGTTGTACATAAAGGCTTATTTCCATTGTGGTCCATGTGAGGCTACAGATTGCAAAGACATTATAATCTCATCAATTAATGTAAGTAGCAATAAGTGTGTAGTTTATATATCATCATTTACACTGGGATGCCAATGAATAAGTACAAATTGAACAGAGAACAATAAGGTCATGGTCATGAGTGTTGGGTCATGACCGAAAGAACTAGATTGCGGGTACAAGGGGCAAAAATGGGCTTCCTCAAGAGGGTGGCTGGTGTCTCCCTTAGAGATAGGGTGAGAAGTTCAGTCGTCTGTGGGAGGCTCGGAGTAGAGTCGCTGCTCCTTCGAGTTGAAAGGAGCCAGCTGAGGTGGTTCGGGCATCTGGTAAGGATGCCCCCTGGGCGCCTCCCAAGGGAGGTGTTCCAGGCACGTCCATCTGAGAGGAGACCACAGGGAAGACCCAGGACTAGGTGGAGAGATTATATCTCCACACTGGCCTGGGAACACCTCGGGATCCCCCAGTCAGAGGTGGTCAATGTGGCATGGGAAAGGGAAGTCTGGGGTCCCCTGCTGGAGCTTTTGCCCCTTGCCACCCGAACCCGGAAAAGCGGTTGAAGATGAGATGAGATGAGATGAACAGAGAACAATAAGATCTTAATAAATTAACATAAATAGCAACTGTATCCCTGTAGAAGTGTAGACAACAAATTTAGCATCATGTTTTGGACAAGAAAACAACAACAAATAGCACAGAGATTCAGACTAGAAAGCTAGTCTTTTGGACCAGAAATCACATAAAAAACAAATAAAAGGGTGGTGTTCCACTTCCCTTACCTGACTGAATGAAGTTGACTTTAACTGTCTTTTAAAACTTGCCTTGCTGCTAATCGCCTGCAAGATCTATATTTTCTATAACATACACTCAACAAAAATATAAACGCAACACTTTTGGTTTTGCTCCCATTTTGTATGAGATGAACTCAAAGATCTAAAACTTTTTCCACATACACAATATCACCATTTCCCTCAAATATTGTTCACAAACCAGTCTAAATCTGTGATAGTGAGCACTTCTCCTTTGCTGAGATAATCCATCCCACCTCACAGGTGTGCCATATCAAGATCAATCAATCAATCAATTTTTTTATATAGCGCCAAATCACAACAAACAGTTGCCCCAAGGCGCTTTATATTGTAAGACAAGGCCATACAATAATTATGTAAAACCCCAACGGTCAAAATGACCCCCTGTGAGCAAGCACTTGGCTACAGTGGGAAGGAAAAACTCCCTTTTAACAGGAAGAAACCTCCAGCAGAACCAGGCTCAGGGAGGGGCAGTCTTCTGCTGGGACTGGTTGGGGCTGAGGGAGAGAACCAGGAAAAAGACATGCTGTGGAGGGGAGCAGAGATCGATCACTAATGATTAAATGCAGAGTGGTGCATACAGAGCAAAAAGAGAAAGAAACAGTGCATCATGGGAACCCCCCAGCAGTCTACGTCTATAGCAGCATAACTAAGGGATGGTTCAGGGTCACCTGATCCAGCCCTAACTATAAGCTTTAGCAAAAAGGAAAGTTTTAAGCCTAATCTTAAAAGTAGAGAGGGTGTCTGTCTCCCTGATCTGAATTGGGAGCTGGATCCACAGGAGAGGAGCCTGAAAGCTGAAGGCTCTGCCTCCCATTCTACTCTTACAAACCCTAGGAACTACAAGTAAGCCTGCAGTCTGAGAGCGAAGCGCTCTATTGGGGTGATATGGTACTACGAGGTCCCTAAGATAAGATGGGACCTGATTATTCAAAACCTTATAAGTAAGAAGAAGAATTTTAAATTCTATTCTAGAATTAACAGGAAGCCAATGAAGAGAGGCCAATATGGGTGAGATATGCTCTCTCCTTCTAGTCCCCGTCAGTACTCTAGCTGCAGCATTTTGAATTAACTGAAGGCTTTTTAGGGAACTTTTAGGACAACCTGATAATAATGAATTACAATAGTCCAGCCTAGAGGAAATAAATGCATGAATTAGTTTTTCAGCATCACTCTGAGACAAGACCTTTCTGATTTTAGAGATATTGCGTAAATGCAAAAAAGCAGTCCTACATATTTGTTTAATATGCGCTTTGAATGACATATCCTGATCAAAAATGACTCCAAGATTTCTCACAGTATTACTAGAGGTCAGGGTAATGCCATCCAGAGTAAGGATCTGGTTAGACACCATGTTTCTAAGATTTGTGGGGCCAAGTACAATAACTTCAGTTTTATCTGAGCTTAAAAGCAGGAAATTAGAGGTCATCCATGTCTTTATGTCTGTAAGACAATCCTGCAGTTTAGCTAATTGGTGTGTGTCCTCTGGCTTCATGGATAGATAAAGCTGGGTATCATCTGCGTAACAATGAAAATTTAAGCAATACCGTCTAATAATACTACCTAAGGGAAGCATGTATAAAGTGAATAAAATTGGTCCTAGCACAGAACCTTGTGGAACTCCATAATTAACTTTAGTCTGTGAAGAAGATTCCCCATTTACATGAACAAATTGTAATCTATTAGACAAATATGATTCAAACCACCGCAGCGCAGTGCCTTTAATGCCTATGGCATGCTCTAATCTCTGTAATAAAATGTTATGGTCAACAGTATCAAAAGCAGCACTGAGGTCTAACAACAAGCACAGAGATGAGTCCACTGTCCGAGGCCATAAGAAGATCATTTGTAACCTTCACTAATGCTGTTTCTGTACTATGATGAATTCTAAAACCTGACTGAAACTCTTCAAATAGACCATTCCTCTGCAGATGCTCAGTTAGCTGTTTTACAACTACCCTTTCAAGAATTTTTGAGAGAAAAGGAAGGTTGGAGATTGGCCTATAATTAGCTAAGATAGCTGGGTCAAGTGATGGCTTTTTAAGTAATGGTTTAATTACTGCCACCTTAAAAGCCTGTGGTACATAGCCAACTAACAAAGATAGATTGATCATATTTAAGATCGAAGCATTAAATAATGGTAGGGCTTCCTTGAGCAGCCTGGTAGGAATGGGGTCTAATAAACATGTTGATGGTTTGGATGAAGTAACTAATGAAAATAACTCAGACAGAACAATCGGAGAGAAAGAGTCTAACCAAATACCGGCATCACTGAAAGCAGCCAAAGATAACGATACGGCTTTGGGATGGTTATGAGTAATTTTTTCTCTAATAGTTAAAATTTTGTTAGCAAAGAAAGTCATGAAGTCATTACTAGTTAAAGTTAATGGAATACTCAGCTCAATAGAGCTCTGACTCTTTGTCAGCCTGGCTACAGTGCTGAAAAGAAACCTGGGGTTGTTCTTATTTTCTTCAATTAGTGATGAGTAGAAAGATGTCCTACTTTTACGGAGGGCTTTTTTATAGAGCAACAGACTCTTTTTCCAGGCTAAGTGAAGATCTTCTAAATTAGTGAGACGCCATTTCCTCTCCAACTTACGGGTTATCTGCTTTAAGCTACGAGTTTGTGAGTTATACCACGGAGTCAGGCACTTCTGATTTAAAGCTCTCTTTTTCAGAGGAGCTACAGCATCCAAAGTTGTCTTCAATGAGGATGTAAAACTATTGACGAGATACTCTATCTCACTTACAGAGTTTAGGTAGCTACTCTGCACTGTGTTGGTATATGGCATTAGAGAACATAAAGAAGGAATCATATCCTTAAACCTAGTTACAGCGCTTTCTGAAAGACTTCTAGTGTAATGAAACTTATTCCCCACTGCTGGGTAGTCCATCAGAGTAAATGTAAATGTTATTAAGAAATGATCAGACAGAAGGGAGTTTTCAGGGAATACTGTTAAGTCTTCTATTTCCATACCATAAGTCAGAACAAGATCTAAGATATGATTAAAGTGGTGGGTGGACTCATTTACTTTTTGAGCAAAGCCAATAGAGTCTAATAATAGATTAAATGCAGTGTTGAGGCTGTCATTCTCAGCATCTGTGTGGATGTTAAAATCGCCCACTATAATTATCTTATCTGAGCTAAGCACTAAGTCAGACAAAAGGTCTGAAAATTCACAGAGAAACTCACAGTAACGACCAGGTGGACGATAGATAATAACAAATAAAACTGGTTTTTGGGACTTCCAATTTGGATGGACAAGACTAAGAGTCAAGCTTTCAAATGAATTAAAGCTCTGTCTGGGTTTTTGATTAATTAATAAGCTGGAATGGAAGATTGCTGCTAATCCTCCGCCTCGGCCCGTGCTACGAGCATTCTGGCAGTTAGTGTGACTCGGGGGTGTTGACTCATTTAAACTAACATATTCATCCTGCTGTAACCAGGTTTCTGTAAGGCAGAATAAATCAATATGTTGATCAATTATTATATCATTTACCAACAGGAACTTAGAAGAGAGAGACCTAATGTTTAATAGACCACATTTAACTGTTTTAGTCTGTGGTGCAGTTGAAGGTGCTATATTATTTTTTCTTTTTGAATTTTTATGCTTAAATAGATTTTTGCTGGTTATTGGTGGTCTGGGAGCAGACACCGTCTCTACGGGGATGGGGTAATGAGGGGATGGCAGGGGGAGAGAAGCTGCAGAGAGGTGTGTAAGACTACAGCTCTGCTTCCTGGTCCCAACCCTGGATAGTCACGGTTTGGAGGATTTAAGAAAATTGGCCAGATTTCTAGAAATGAGAGCTGCTCCATCCAAAGTGGGATGGATGCCGTCTCTCCTAACAAGACCAGGTTTTCCCCAGAAGCTTTGCCAATTATCTATGAAGCCCACCTCATTTTTTGAGATGCTGATTAGACACCATGATTAGTGCACAGGTGTGCCTTAGACTGTCCACAATAAAAGGCCACTCTGAAAGGTGCAGTTTTATCACACAGCACAATGCCACAGATGTTGCAAGATTTGAGGGAGCGTGCAATTGGCATGCTGACAGCAGGAATGTCAACCAGAGCTGTTGCTTGTGTATTGAATGTTCATTTCTCTACCATAAGCCATCTCCAAAGGCGTTTCAGAGAATCTGGCAGTACACCCAACCCGCCTCACAACCGCAGACCACGTGTCACCACACCAGCCCAGGACCTCCACATCCAGCATGTTCACCTCCAAGATCGTCTGAGACCAGCCACTCGGACAGCTGCTGAAACAATCGGTTTGCATAACCAAAGAATTTCTGCACAAACTGTCAGAAACCGTCTCAGGGAAGCTCATCTGCATGCTCGTCGTCCTCATCGGGGTCTCGACCTGACTCCAGTTCGTCGTCGTAACCGACTTGAGTGGGCAAATGCTCACATTCGCTGGCGTTTGGCACGTTGGAGAGGTGTTCTCTTCACAGATGATGCGAAGGAGATGTGTTGCACCGCATGAGGCAAATGGTGGTCACACCAGATACTGACTGGTATCCCCCCCCAATAAAACAAAACTGCACCTTTCAGAGTGGCCTTTTATTGTGGGCAGTCTAAGGCACACCTGTGCACTAATCATGGTGTCTAATCAGCATCTTGATATGGCACACCTGTGAGGTGGGATGGATTATCTCAGCAAAGGAGAAGTGCTCACTATCACACATTTCGACTGGTTTGTGAACAATATTTGAGGGAAATGGTGATATTGTGTATGTGGAAAAAGTTTTAGATCTTTGAGTTCATCTCATACAAAATGGAAGCAAAACCAAAAGTGTTGCGTTTATATTTTTGTTGAGTATATATTTGATCTGAATAGTTCCTGACGTGTGGTATACGTACATAGGCTATATCTTGACCTTTCAACCTAACCGGTTCTTTGAAACCTTCACAGCAATAACAGTTCAGCACCGACAAAACATTTTCATTTGGACAGCAGGGTGACTTTGCGAGTGATAAACAGGGGCAGCTACAAAATGTAAGGCTCGGAAAATTATTCAGATAAATTGATCAAAATCTATGTTAATCTTTAATCTATTATTTTGTGATGTTTGATATCATTGATTTCCAGCAGAATATTGGAGTTTGTAATACCTGTGAAAGAAGCGCTGGCTGCAGAGCAAAAGACCGGAAGTAAAGAACCCCAAGTCCTCTCACGCATAAGCGGCACAACCTCAGCCCCCAAGATTAGAAGTTGGCAATCCATCTCGCTACTTCTATGGTTGAACCAGGCCACCTAGCCGCGATGTTAGTTAGATGCATTTGCACATCACATATGATTTGAACAGTGATGGATTGAAAATGTTTCCTATTAACAAAAACAAATTCATCATGTGATGGCGCCTTTACAGTAATGTGTGTGCAGTCAATAGCTTCAGTTACATTTGGGAAACCGGCTCTCTCTGGAAATTGCACTGTAATATTGGGATGTGATGTATCTGGATGACATTCAGATGATTGCGTTCCACACAGCTGGCATGGCTCGGCTCAAGGTTGACTGGCACACTCCTGAACGATCGGCCAGCTCCCGCTGGAGCATAGCTTTCCTGAACAAGTTGGGACCCTGGAACAACATTTAGGGCCCCTTCACACATAACACGATTGAGGCAGAATGGTGCACTAAGTAACGCAATTCCTGTCCCAGTGAGATCAGATTTTAAGGTTCTGCTACTAGTCTATAAAATTGTTCACAGACTGGCACCTCTCTACCTAACTGACCTAATTAAACCTTACGTACCGGCCCGGGCTTTGCATTCTCAGGGTGCAGGACTACTTTGTGTCCCTAGGGTGAATAAGAAGTCTGTGGGTCACAGAGCTTTCTCTTATCGTGCCCATGTTCTGTGGAATGATCTCCCTGCGTCAATAAAACAGTCAGATTCTGTGGAGACTTTCAAGTCCAGACTTAAGACGCACTTATTTTCCCTTTCGTATGGCCAGCATATTGGCATAGTATAGTTCTACACTTTTTTGGGAATGGGAATCCATTCTCCCTCTTCGTCATTTCGTTACTTCCTGGTGTACGTCTAGGCTGAGTTTAAGTCTCTGCTTTACACCAGGTAATAAGTATTCTGTTGTCCAGGATCCAAGGTGCCTCTGTAAATCCTCAGGTGTTCTTTTAGAATCGTCAGGTGCTCCTAGAAGCCACAAGGCACTTACGTCTTGTTTTTCTAAGTTTATTTTTGACCTCGGAGGAAAATGCTGCAACAATGATCTCACCTCCTTTAAAATGTTAAAGCAAATTATTATTTTTTTAATCCTGGTGTGTTACCTCCAGACTCTGTGGCTCAGCTGATTCCTGACGCAGACTCGCCTCTCCACGATCGTGTGCAACAGTACCGTCAGCTACTGGATGGTCTGCCCATGGACGCTTACACACACGGCTGCATCCTCCATCCAGAGCTCACCACCGACTCAATGATCCCAAAGTACGCCACCGCGGAAATACGTAGTAAGTGAAGCCAGCTCACAGCATTGTGCAGGAATGACTTTTCAAATCAAAACAGAATGCAAACAAGCTGACCTAGCAAACCAACCTCAGCGGTTGTATATAATGAACAGAAGTAGAGCCCAACCAACATATCGGTTGGCCGATACTATCAGCCGATAGGAGTCTTTCACAAACATATCGGTATCTACATTATTGTTGCTGAAATGAAAACTTTTATTTCACAGAATAAACAATGTAGAAAAACAGTTGGAAATGGTGTCATTACACAGTTTTTCCAGCAGGGGGCACTCCGAAGGGATTGTTTCAATGCTGTCAAGCAGGGCTGGGACCCCCATCACCACTTGGTCACATTGGCTCCAAGAGACAAAGACAAAGTGACCAGCTGTCATTCATTTTCAATCACTGTGTGTGTTTTACAACAACAAGAGACAAGTGATAGACGGGAAGTTTATTTTATGCAATTGCAGTGGAATGTGACCAAGGTTGAGTAGGATTGATCCAAAAGTACATACATACATGTAATCCACATGGATTACATGTATGTATGTACATACATTTGGATTACTTGTAATCTGATTACTTTTGGATTACATTTCAAAGTAATCCTACCCAACCTTGAACGTGACACAGCGACTGCCAATCCTCAAATTCCCTGAGGGAGTCTTCCCAAGGGATTAATAAAGTTCGATCTAATCTAATCTAATACAAGTGAAGGCAGTGTTGTTGGTTATTCACAACTGTAAACTGTCAAGAGAAATTGCTGTCCTTCCATCTCTGTCCATACCGTACGGCAAAACCTTCCACATCCTAAAACTCAAGAACCGTAAAACTCTCAAAATCAAGTCTTTTATATATATATATATATACACACACACACACACACACACACACACACACACACACACACACACACACACACACACACACACACACACACATTAATACTGAGGTCATAGATCTGCCTGGCAAGAATCATGCATTTCTCACATTTAGAAATGCCTTTCCTTTTCTTTTCTTTTCTTTTTTTTACATAATTTTGGGTTTCAAGTAGAACGTATGTGCAGAAACCCTGAAATACTCACATTACCCACTAGATGACGTCATAATCAATTTACAGTTGTGTCCCTTGTCCTCATGGGCAAATGACTTGTATTTACAGTTTTTAATAATAAAGCTCATTTTTACACTGTAAAACATCAAATCTCAATTATATATAAGGGTTTGATAACAAAATATTAGGAATCATGGGCTTTTTTAAAATGTAGATATTATCAGTTATCAAGTTGTTCACCAATGAATATGGCTTTATACACCCTGAAGGGGTGTATGGCCTCAGGGTGTATGGTCACCTAAATGATAAATGCACGCAGAACACAATGTGCGTGCTCTCCCTTCGCTCACTGCCTCCGGGGGTACGGATGCGTGACCCGCAAAGAATCGAAGTCATGGCCACGGAGCTCTGCGGCTGTGGTTACCGAGACCATGCAGCGGGCGCGGCGCATCAAAACAGCGAGCATAGTCTCTGGACCTGGTGCTGGAGTTGGATGCAGCTTGGCACAGCAGACGGGGGGGTGTGAGTGGCCTGCTGCGGCGCTTACCGAGCCCACAGACTCAGTAAGTGCATCAGAGGCAGTGAGAGCAATCGTGGTGATGCCGACCAGTGCCGCAACTGGCCCGCCTGATGATGCAGAACACAATGCGCTGTTAAAAAAAAAAACAGCATGCAAAATTGCACTAAAAAAATCTGCGAAACTGCGAGGCTGCAAAAGGGAGTTACGTTCTAAAAATAACCCACGATAGGTGAAATCCGTGAAGTAGTCAGCGTTATTTTTTACAATTATTAGAGATGTTTTAAGGCTGTAAAACCCCTCACTACACACTTTATACACTTTTATCAAACAGGCATTAACATTTTCTCACTTTTCTCTCCTGTGTAAACACTCAAAGTTCAAACCTTAGTAGAAAAAAAAATAGAACGTTTTCCTATAAATAATTATGATGGTTTTTAGAACTAACAAATTTAATTTTAATGATCAACCTATGAGGTTGGACACGTAAGAAATTATTAATAGTGACTCACCGGTATTTCACAGTTCTTCTGACCGCGCCTCTTCGTCGTGGCGCTGCTCCGCTGTCCGGATTGGCTGATTACTCGGGTGGTATGAAAAATATTACCCGTCTGCGAAAAGGGTGTATTGCTATTTATTCTTTAGTGTTTTATCCAATCATATTGGTGTATCATTTATAGGTATATGATAACAGCAGATATATTGGTATCAGAATTTTTTTATTCCCTAATATCACTGGCCCCCCAAAAACCCATATCGTCAGGCTGCAGACAGAAGCATGCATCCCAATAGCCTGGGGGCCCTAAAGTCCAGTTTTTTAAATGTTACTTAAGTCTGTCTGTCAGAGAAAACCATTTTTTTTTTTTTGTATATGACACCGATAATTTTTATTAAACTCACAAGTAATAAAAATAAATTGTGCATCTGTGAGCTCCACCTCCGTCTTCCTTGTACTATCAGAAAGAGATGTTTGAGTTTCCCAGATTCCAGAATGTAGCTGGAATCTGGGAGTTTTTTCATTTCATAATTTTGATTTCACCAAATTTCATTGAAATTGTTTTCAAAGTTTGTAGCGTGCTGATAACTTTCAGATGACATTTGTTCCTTTTACTGCCTCATGTAAAGCACTTTATGATGTTTGTCTCTGGAAAATGTTTTATAAATACATTTTACTGACTACTAGTTTGTTCTGGAACATTTCAAAATGGACCAACACGGAGGTTAAAGTGAAAACATCTTGTGGGTCCTGGAGGTTTGTTTGGGGAACAAAACAGTAATGAAGGAAATTGGTTGAATAATGTCTATTAGTGGGAAGATTTACAAGGACTTTGAACAAATGAGCTTTAACTTTAGAAAAGGTTTGGCTCACAAACCAAAAATAACAGGGGTGCATTATGAATGTGTGTGTGTGCAAAAATGTTGCCTCGGGTGCCAAATTGGTTAGTGCCAGCACTGGTCCCAACTATACCTTTCTGGAATTTCTATGATCCGACAAATAATGTGGTATATTTTTCAATATGATTAGAGCATTTTTAAATGTTGACCCCTGTGTGACCCTTCACTGACCCCTACCTGGCTGTAGCTGCCACCCTGCATTGGCCACCATTCATTTCTGTGTTGGCCATGGTATACTGAGGCTGGATTGTAAGTGTTGTTTAGTCCCCTTAAGTGGTCAACATTGGCTTTGGGCTCACAGACTAATTTATTCTGTGCGTGCACGGGTTGTGCACTGCTCCTCCAATGCCTTTCAGTTTTTTTAAGACGATCAGCTTGCCGTATCAGCCGTATCAGTCTCGGGTCATAAATCACGTCGGTCTTCAGGGACTATGAAGGTAGGAAGGAGGAGAAGGCGAAGGAAGGATGCAGTCAGCATTATTCCCACCGGTCCATTGAGTGCATGATTTGTGCATAATTTACCAAGATCATTGTTGTAAAAACCTGAAATGACTAAAATCTCCATTGGAGTTTCTTAAAACATAGAAATATCACTTTTATCCATCTAAACATGTTTCTCCCTCAACAAGATAAAATGATTCAATGTGATGTGTGACTTTAGGACACCTGGCCAATGCTGCCACAGAGTTGATGAAGCTGGACCACGAGGAGCCACAGCTGACAGAACCGTACCTCTCCAAGCAGAAGAAGCTCATGGTGAGCACACACTTTTATGAAGTCCATTAATGTGTGTAAAAACATTTATCTTTATTTCAGCCTCTTGGACTGCTGTGCGTAAGAGAGAGCAGATCTCAGACAGAGTCCTTTTACGTCTTTATGAGGGTGTTTCATTCTTTACAGGCAGTCTTCATCCTGGTAATTTAATTGTAGGTCTATAGTGAAGTGAAATTTATTGCTTTAAAGCCTCCTACAACTACCTTTTGTTTAGGTTTTCAGTTATATCTTCAACCTGTGGTGATTAGCAGGATTTCTCAAAAAACTAGTGAGGCCATTTTCAGCTAATCTGGAGTGGAACTTTGATTGAATCTGGAAGAGAAAATGCAGAAATGTCAAACTATGCAGTTCCTTGAATGGCCACTTGAAGTGAAGCGAACCACTTGTTGTAGAAGCCCAACTTTACAGTAGAAATAAACAGGTTTACAGCCTCGTACCAAATAAATAAATAAACAACTGACATCTGCCAATCTGGAGCCGGATCACCTCCAACATTCAGTTGAGATGCCCTAATGTCTATCTGTGGTGCAAAGTTGGTGAGAATCTGTGAAGTAGTTTTGATGTAATTGTTCAAAGCTCAAAAAAAGTGAAATCTTGATCCAGAATCCAGAACCAGATCACCTCCAAAATTCAGTGGAGCCTTCCATGCCTGAAATAGCTGATCATAGTTTTTAATACCCATGCCTCAGCGATCTAGTTTTCAGTTTCAATTTCAATTTATTTTCATTTATCTAGCACCAAATCACAAAAGAGTTGCCTCAATGTGCTTCACACAAGTAAGGTCTAACCTTACCAACCCCCAGAGCAGCAGTGGTAAGGAAAAACTCCCTCTGAGGAAGAAACCTCAAGCAGACCAGACTCAAAGGGGTGACCCTCTGCTTGGGCCGTGCAACAGACATAAATTACAGAACAATTCACAAAATGAATATCAATCAATCAGTTTTTTATATAGCGCCAAATCACAACAAACAGTTGCCCCAAGGCGCTTTATATTGTAAGGCAAGGCCATACAATAATTATGTAAAACCCCAACGGTCAAACGACCCCCTGTGAGCAAGCACTTGGCTACAGTGGGAAGGAAAAACTCCCTTTTAACAGGAAGAAACCTCCAGCAGAACCAGGCTCAGAGAGGGGCAGTCTTCTGCTGGGACTGGTTGGGGCTGAGGGAGAGAACCAGGAAAAAGACATGCTGTGGAGGGGAGCAGAGATCGATCACTAATGATTAAATGCAGAATGGTGCATACAGAGCAAAAAGAGAAAGAAACAGTGCATCATGGGAACCCCCCAGCAGTCTATGTCTATAGCAGCATAACTAAGGGATGGTTCAGGGTCACCCGATCCAGCCCTAACTATAAGCTTTAGCAAAAAGGAAAGTTTTAAGCCTAATCTTAAAAGTAGAGAGGGTGTCTGTCTCCCTGATCTGAATTGGGAGCTGGTTCCACAGGAGAGGAGCCTGAAAGCTGAAGGCTCTGCCTCCCATTCTACTCTTACAAACCCTAGGAACTACAAGTAAGCCTGCAGTCTGAGAGCGAAGCGCTCTATTGGGGTGATATGGTACTATGAGGTCCCTAAGATAAGATGGGACCTGATTATTCAAAACCTTATAAGTAAGAAGAAGAATTTTAAATTCTATTCTAGAATTAACAGGAAGCCAATGAAGAGAGGCCAATATGGGTGAGATATGCTCTCTCCTTCTAGTCCCCGTTAGTACTCTAGCTGCAGCATTTTGAATTAACTGAAGGCTTTTTAGGGACCTTGTAGGACAACCTGATAATAATGAATTACAATAGTCCAGCCTAGAGGAAATAAATGCATGAATTAGTTTTTCAGCATCACTCTGAGACAAGACCTTTCTGATTTTAGAGATATTGCGTAAATGCAAAAAAGCAGTCCTACATATTTGTTTAATATGCGCTTTGAATGACATATCCTGATCAAAAATGACTCCAAGATTTCTCACAGTATTACTAGAGGTCAGGGTAGTGCCATCCAGAGTAAGGATCTGGTTAGACACCATGTTTCTAAGATTTGTGGGGCCAAGTACAATAACTTCAGTTTTATCTGAGTTTAAAAGCAGGAAATTAGAGGTCATCCATGTCTTTATGTCTGTAAGACAATCCTGCAGTTTAGCTAATTGGTGTGTGTCCTCTGGCTTCATGGATAGATAAAGCTGGGTATCATCTGCGTAACAATGAAAATTTAAGCAATACCGTCTAATAATACTGCCTAAGGGAAGCATGTATAAAGTGAATAAAATTGGTCCTAGCACAGAACCTTGTGGAACTCCATAATTAACTTTAGTCTGTGAAGAAGATTCCCCATTTACATGAACAAATTGTAATCTATTAGACAAATATGATTCAAACCACCGCAGCGCAGTGCCTTTAATACCTATGGCATGCTCTAATCTCTGTAATAAAATTTTATGGTCAACAGTATCAAAAGCAGCACTGAGGTCTAACAGAACAAGCACAGAGATGAGTCCACTGTCCAAGGCCATAAGAAGATCATTTGTAACCTTCACTAATGCTGTTTCTGTACTATGATGAATTCTAAAACCTGACTGAAACTCTTCAAATTGACCATTCCTCTGCAGATGATCAGTTAGCTGTTTTACAACTACCCTTTAAAGAATTTTTGAGAGAAAAGGAAGGTTGGAGATTGGCCTATAATTAGCTAAGATAGCTGGGTCAAGTGATGGCTTTTTAAGTAATGGTTTAATTACTGCCACCTTAAAAGCCTGTGGTACATAGCCAACTAACAAAGATAGATTGATCATATTTAAGATCGAAGCATTAAATAATGGTAGGGCTTCCTTGAGCAGCCTGGTAGGAATGGGGTCTAATAAACATGTTGATGGTTTGGATGAAGTAACTAATGAAAATAACTCAGACAGAACAATCGGAGAGAAAGAGTCTAACCAAATACCGGCATCACTGAAAGCAGCCAAAGATAACGATACGTCTTTGGGATGGTTATGAGTAATTTTTTCTCTAATAGTTAAAATTTTGTTAGCAAAGAAAGTCATGAAGTCATTACTAGTTAAAGTTAATGGAATACTCGGCTCAATAGAGCTCTGACTCTTTGTCAGCCTGGCTACAGTGCTGAAAAGAAACCTGGGGTTGTTCTTATTTTCTTCAATTAGTGATGAGTAGAAAGATGTCCTAGCTTTACGGAGGGCTTTTTTATAGAGCAACAGACTCTTTTTCCAGGCTAAGTGAAGATCTTCTAAATTAGTGAGACGCCATTTCCTCTCCAACTTACGGGTTATCTGCTTTAAGCTACGAGTTTGTGAGTTATACCACGGAGTCAGGCACTTCTGATTTAAAGCTCTCTTTTTCAGAGGAGCTACAGCATCCAAAGTTGTCTTCAATGAGGATGTAAAACTATTGACGAGATACTCTATCTCACTTACAGAGTTTAGGTAGCTACTCTGCACTGTGTTGGTATATGGCATTAGAGAACATAAAGAAGGAATCATATCCTTAAACCTAGTTACAGCGCTTTCTGAAAGACTTCTAGTGTAATGAAACTTATTCCCCACTGCTGGGTAGTCTATCAGAGTAAATGTAAATGTTATTAAGAAATGATCAGACAGAAGGGAGTTTTCAGGGAATACTGTTAAGTCTTCTATTTCCATACCATAAGTCAGAACAAGATCTAAGATATGATTAAAGTGGTGGGTGGACTCATTTACGTTTTGAGCAAAGCCAGTAGAGTCTAATAATAGATTTAATGCAGTGTTGAGGCTGTCATTCTCAGCATCTCTGTGGATGTTAAAATCGCCCACTATAATTATCTTATCTGAGCTAAGCACTAAGTCAGACAAAAGGTCTGAAAATTCACAGAGAAACTCACAGTAACGACCAGGTGGACAATAGATAATAACAAATAAAACTGGTTTTTGGGACTTCCAATTTGGATGGACAAGACTAAGAGTCAAGCTTTCAAATGAATTAAAGCTCTGTCTGGGTTTTTGATTAATTAATAAGATGGAATGGAAGATTGCTGCTAATCCTCCGCCCCGGCCCGTGCTACGAGCATTCTGACAGTTAGTGTGACTCGGGGGTGTTGACTCATTTAAACTAACATATTCATCCTGCTGTAACCAGGTTTCTGTAAGGCAGAATAAATCAATATGTTGATCAATTATTATATCATTTACCAACAGGGACTTAGAAGAGAGAGACCTAATGTTTAATAGACCACATTTAACTGTTTTAGTCTGTGGTGCAGTTGAAGGTGCTATATTATTTTTTCTTTTTGAATTTTTATGCTTAAATAGATTTTTGCTGGTTATTGGTGGTCTGGGAGCAGACACCGTCTCTACGGGGATGGGGTAATGAGGGGATGGCAGGGGGACAGAAGCTGCAGAGAGGTGTGTAAGACTACAACTCTGCATCCTGGTCCCAACCCTGGATAGTCATGGTTTGGAAGATTTAAGAAAATTGGCCAGATTTCTAGAAATGAGAGCTGCTCCATCCAAAGTGGGATGGATGCCGTCTCTCCTAACAGGTTTTCCCCAGAAGCTTTGCCAATTATCTATGAAGCCCACCTCATTTTTTGGACACCACTCAGACAGCCAGCAATTCAAGGAGAACATGCGGCTAAACATGTCACTCCCGGTCCGATTGGGGAGGGGCCCAGAGAAAACTACAGAGTCCGACATTGTTTTTGCAAAGTTACACACCGATTTAATGTTAATTTTAGTGACCTCCGATTGGCGTAACCGAGTGTCATTACTGCCGACGTGAATTGCAATCTTACCAAATTTACGCTTAGCCTTAGCCAGCAATTTCAAATGTCCTTCGATGTCGCCTGCTCTGGCCCCCGGAAGACAATTGACAATGGTTGCTGGTGTCGCTAACTTCACATTTCTCAAAACAGAGTCGCCAATAACCAGAGTTTGATCCTCGGCGAGTGTATCGTCGAGTGGGGAAAAACGGTTAGAGATGTGAACGGGTTGACGGTGTACACGGGGCTTCTGTTTAGGGCTACGCTTCCTCCTCACAGTCACCCAGTCGGCCTGCTTTCCCGGCTGCTCGGGATCTGCCAGGGGGTAACTAACGGCGGCTAAGCTACCTTGGTCCGCACCGACTACAGGGGCCTGGCTAGCTGTAGAATTTTCCACGGTGCGGAGCCGAGTCTCCAATTCGCCCAGCCTGGCCTCCAAAGCTATGAATAAGCTGCACTTATTACAAGTACCATTACTGCTAAAGGAGGCCGAGGAATAACTAAACATTTCACACCCAGAGCAGAAAAGTGCGGGAGAGACAGGAGAAGCCGCCATGCTAAATCGGCTAAGAGCTAGTAGCTACGCTAAGCTAGCGGATTCCTAAAAACACGCAAAGTGAATAATGTGTAAATAATTTAGAGGTGATTCAGCAGAAGGAGTGCTTTAGTTAAGGCACGTAAAGATTACACTGGGAAACAAATCGTAATCTAGATAACTAGATCAATCTAACTGCGCAGATTAAACAGCTAACAGATACAGAAAAACACCGCTGTGCTCCGGAACAGGAAGTGATACAATACCGCAGTGAGAGCCAACCACCAGTAGAGGCCGAATATACACGTTTAGTTTTAGATCCACTGCTCAGTCTGCAAAATTTTGTGTTAACCGTCCAAACTCAGGTTACTGAGTTGGCAAGACAGTTAAACACAGGACAGTTAAGATGATAGTTCATTCAACTTATACTTGGTAACAAAGTCGTTCATTGAAGAGGAACACATTTTTTGGCACTGTAACATAGCGTTATAAAACATTGCTGTTATCACATTTCCTATTCGAACGTGACATCACTGTTATGTTACAGCAAACACATATGTGTGCTAATGCTAATGAAATAGTCATTGTCAGTGTTAACGTTTACAGCTAAGTAAGTAGCTCACTATAGACGTTAATGTTAGCAGCTAACTAGCCAATTAGCTTACCGAGGCAACTCTCACTTCGTCTGAATCAGCCACGACGTGTTTCCTTCTCAGACGCTCCTGCATCGCCGTTGTACTGTCGTGGAAAGCGAATTCTGACTTGCAGATTTTGCACTGCACATTTTTCTCTTTGATTTGGTTAAAATGCTCCCAAACGTTTAAGCTTCGTTGCTGGCTAGCCATGATATTGTTTGGGCATAACTTTTCCGGTGTCATCACAGCTGACCCGGATTGCCACTACTGCGTATGTGTGTCATGGACAGAAAAGCAGTTTTAAGAGACAAACAAACCTTAAAAAAAATAAATGATGACACTGATCATTAAATCAGTCGCAGAGTATTGTGATAGTCGACGTAATCGTGACTAATCGTGGCGGCCCAGGTTGTGTTGCAAACCTTTGCAAAGCATTTGTGTTTGTGGTGTGTGCTGCAGGTTACATTTCCTTGAGTTTTCTGTCGGCATGTTTATATAGTTATCTGGATTTGTTAGAGTTTCTGCTTTTGCTGGTGTTATCTGAATTTGGATCTGTCGTGACCTATATTGGCCAACGTACTTAACAGTCTGAAAAATTCTTGACTCATTTCAGTCATCCCGTTGCTTTGCGTTACGTCATGTTGGTGTAAAGTGTCCACTTTTCATCAATGCAGTTTGACACATTACACTGACAAAACTCAAGCAACAAGATGACCGAGTCCAGAGGAGTCAATAAAAACTTTTTCACAGTGTATTGATTTTTAGTTATGTATTTACTTGACAGGCAAAAATCTTGGACCATGACAATGTGAATTATCTGAAGAAAATTCTGGGAGAGTTAGCCATGGTTCTAGATCAAGTAGAGGCCGAACTGGAGAAAAGGAAACTAGAGTATCAAGGTCTGTTCACATATTCATTTTCATGCAATCAAACAAATGTCCTGCATTACGTGATGGGATGTTTTTTTTCCCTGATTGCAGGTCAGAAGTGCGAGTTGTGGCTATGTGGACCTGAATTTACACTAGCTGATATCTGCCTTGGAGCCTTGTTGCACAGGCTCAAGTTTTTGGGACTTTCTAAGAAATACTGGGAGGACGGCAGCCGGCCAAACCTGCAGTCCTTTTTTATGCGTGTGCAAAAACGCTACGCGTTCCGAAAGGTGTTGGGCGACATCCACACAACCCTCCTGTCGGCCGTCCTACCCAACGCGTTCCGGATGGTAAAAAAGAAGCCGCCGTCCTTCTTCGGGGCCTCCTTTCTCATGGGCTCCCTTGGAGGGATGGGCTACTTCGCCTACTGGTATTTAAAAAAGAAATACATGTAGTGAACGCCCCCCCTCTTGTTGTGTTAAATGTCTGTGTATTTGTGTGATGTTTCAAAATTTTCTGTATGTTTTATGACTGCGGGAAATCCTAATAAATCTATATATTAAGAAAATATACTATTACTTATCTGGATGAATAAAGATAAGAAAACATTCTATAATCAGAAATTGTTGGCAGCACATTTTCTGAGAATCAACTTCATCAAATTTCATTTTTTGGGAAGTTGCAGCTCTGGTGCCGTTAAGCCCGCGATTCGTGTTTATTTGGAGGCCTGGACCACACCAGGTGCCATATACTCAAAACTTCAACCTGAAATATAAACCCAGATAAAAGCTCGCATGTCGCCCTCGTTAGATTTGCTCCTCCATCAAACCATTTATAAAACGCCGAGGGAATTCATGCTACAAATTCTCTGTGATTAAAAAGCTGTACTGTCGGAAACCGCCAGATTAAGACGGATGGAGGAATCATTAATTAAGTGCACATCTTTCAAATAGTAACAAACACGTGTGTGCATTCAGTCATGTTTATTTCAAGCACAAGGCATTGCACAGCACCAACCCCCACAGTGTCCGGTGATTTTAAAGTTGTATTTAGGGGAAAAACACTGAAATATTGTAAATTCTGCATGTGCAGCTCAAAGGTGTTACACTGGGTTTACAAATCTGTATTTTACTGCACGTGGTGAGAACAGTCCATCAAACCCAGAGCGGAACCTGTCAAATGTTTGGGTTGGAACCATGAAATAAACACAAAGTTGTCTTTTTTTAATTAAATTTTTCTTCCTTTTTGGGGAGATCAGGCATGAGAATCCAACAGATGATGATGGAACATGTTTAGATTGTCTTAAAGTACTGTGGGAGTGACTACAGCTCAGTCCTCAAAATCATTTTCATCCACAAGTGTGTGCGGGTGTCCATGAGTTTTTGAGCAAGACCTAAGGGCCCAGTCCCAACTGGGGAGAGGATTAATTGCGCATGAATTGAGTACACAAATTGTGGGCGTTCGTTGTCGTCCGCAACAAAAATGGCCAAAAATGACAAATGTCCCAGTATGAATTATGGATATATTAATAATATATAGCGAATATATGATGAACAATCACGGTTATATAACATGTAGTGAGGAAACTGATCCGACACATTGAGATTATCACGGCAGTATTACGGGTGTATTATGAATGCATCGCGCACGTGTTGCGCGTGCACGGCATCTGCATTGCGGTCATAAAATAGCACACTCGCTCCTTTTGGCATCACTATTCACACCAACAATACAGCCTCTGGAGCAAGTGCTGGACTTTGACAAGTTGATCACAGAGTTAATGTTCATGTTGTCATGCGAGGGTTAACTGTTCATGAGTTTGGGGAGCGAGAGGGGGGAAGCCGCTCGGGTGTGAGACTGTTTTTTTTTTTTTTCTTTTTTGAGAGGGTCACAGAAAACAGACATCAACGTGAGTTGTGGCTAAACAGCAACTCTTCCTTTTGCTGGTGTTAAATAAAAGTCCTGGATTGCAGCAGCTACATCTTTGTGGATCTACACAGCCGGACTGGCACTGACTGGTATGTCGCTTTCTGCCACATATAGTACTTTGGGTTTACGTGACATGTTTGTTATGCATTCACAGATTGTCCGCAAATCAGCTGCAAAGCAGATGTAATAAAAATGCTTTATTCGTGGCCAATTTGTATGCATTCGCTACAACATATTTTAGTTTGTGATGTGGACATGATGGGCACGATATAGATCTGTTTTACACACACTCCCAGTCCACTGCCAAGCCGCAAATCCCCGTCAGTTGCGGATATCAGCGGTTAACGGCAGATATACAGCGCATAGTGTTGTGTGGGCCGCTGAAGAGGAGGTACTGCTGGCCCACCACCACCAGAGGGTGCCCTGCCTGGAGTGCGGGCTCCAGGCACCAGAGGGCGCTGCCGCCTTATGGGAGTAGCCTGGGTGACAGCTGTCACCCATCACCAGACTCAGCTGTTCCACTCAGCACAGAGGTATATCAGGAGGACGGCGTCTCCACCTCAGTGCCGAGATATCGCCTTACGTTAGAGGTAACGTTCTCTGCATTAATATTCTGATTAACTGGCTAAAAGATTTGTTAAACCTTTGCAGGACAGCTGATTATTGTGAGCTAAATTGCTTGGAGAAGTACTCACCTTTCTGCAGTATTGACGTGAGGTGGAGTCAGCTTCTTCCCTCTCTGTGTACTGGGTGCAGCCGCATCCACACCTGTGTTTGTTCTCTTGCCAGCAGTACCGGATCCGACGAGCGGAGGCAGTGGCCACCTGGGAATTCGGGACTTGGCGGTTCCAGTATTTCCAGGGTTCGGTGGCAGGGGAAATCTGGGTGGTTCCGGCTCGACTCGGACGGACGTCTCCTACCTTCGAGCCTGCCCACACGACACCAGTGGAATTCGGTGTAAACCCAAATTGTCAATTGTTGTATTGGTTGTGCATTTTCACGACAGTAAAACTTGTTATTTACTTTCTCCATTGTCCGTTCATTGCGCCCCCTGTTGTGGGTCCGTGTTCCAACACTTTCACAACAGGATATCTCGGCCAGCGTCATGGACCCCGAGGGGCGTCAACCGGCTGTTGAACGGCCAATGGAAGACCAAGGCGCGGCGGAGGCTTCGGGAGGGGTAATCGGTGAGTTGCAGCGGATTCTCACCGCTTTCACCTCTCGGATCGATTTAATGACCGAGCAGCACGTTCTCCTGAACCGCAGGGTGGAGGCTCTCGCCGCACAAGTGGAGGCGCGCCCTTCGGGCGCCGCTGCGGCTCTCCCTCCCGAGGACCCTGCGCGCGAAAGTGACGTTCCACTGGTCGTTCAACGGTCCCTTCCTCCGTCCCCAGAAGCATACATAAGCCCTCCAGAGCCGTACGGAGGCTGTGTGGAGACGTGCGCGGACTTTCTGATGCAGTGTTCGCTCGTCTTCGCACAGCGTCCCGTGATGTACGCGACTGATGCTAGCAAAGTAGCTTATGTGATAAATCTGCTTCGCGGGGAGGCACGCGCTTGGGCTACAGCGCTCTGGGAGCAGAACTCACGGCTCCTTCATACGTACGATGGGTTTGTACGGGAGCTCAGAACGGTGTTCGATCATCCCAATAGAGGAGAGTCCGCTTCAACCGCACTACTGTCAATAAGACAGGGGCGTCGGAGCGCAGCTGCCTATGCAGTCGCCTTCCGCATCGCGGCGGCGAGATCCGGCTGGAATAGCACTGCCCTCCGCGCTGCCTTTGTAAACGGACTGTCACTGGTCCTAAAAGAGCACCTGGTGGCTAAGGATGAACCGCGGGATTTAGATGGGCTCATCGATCTAGTTATACGACTCGACAACCGGTTAGAAGAACGCCGTCGGGAACGAGGAGAAGGGCGTGGCCAGGCACGCGTCGTCCCTCTCCCTTCCGGGTCCGATCGAGCTCCGCCCTCCCCACGCTCCTCTGTTCCTGCGCTCCGTGCGCCTATGGCTCCCCCTGCTGACGAAGCTATGGACACGAGCAGGGCAACATTTAGGGCACCTGGAGCACAAAGGAGGCGGGCCCACGGAGCTTGTTATGTGTGTGGCTCGAGTGAGCATCTCGCCAACGACTGCCCCGAGCGGTTAAACTCCAACGCCCGCCCCTAGAGACTGGGCCAGGGGTGGGCCAAAATATTCACGTGGGACACACCCACATTGCTACGCGACTCCCAGTCACGATCCTGTTTGAGGATTCCACTCTGAAGGCCCCAGCACTGGTGGACACGGGCTCTGAGGGGAATCTGCTTGACAGTAGATGGGCCAGGGAGATAGGGCTCCCTCTGGTGGCTCTTACCTCGCCTGTGCAGGTTCGGGCGCTAGATGGCTCCTTACTCCCACCAATCACACATAAGACACCTCCAGTAACTCTGGTGGTGTCAGGTAACCACCGGGAGGTGATCGAGTTCTTTGTGACTCAGGCCACCTCCCGTGTGGTTTTGGGGTTTCCATGGATGCTAAAGCACAATCCCCGGATCGATTGGCCGTCCGGGGTAGTGGTTCAGTGGAGCGAAACCTGCCATCGGGAGTGTCTAGGTTCCTCGGTTCCTCCCGGCTCCCAAGCTAAGGAGGAGGTCCGAGTCCCGCCCAATCTGAAGGCGGTGCCGGCGGAGTACCATGACCTCGCTGACGTGTTCAGCAAGGATCTGGCTCTCACGCTTCCTCCCCCACCGCCCGTATGATTGTGCCATTGATTTGGTTCCAGGCAGTGAGTTTCCGTCCAGTAGGCTGTACAACCTCTCACGGCCGGAGCGTGAATCAATGGAGACCTACATCCGGGACTCATTAGCTGCCGGGTTGATCCGGAATTCCACCTCTCCGATGGGTGCTGGTTTCTTTTTTGTGGGTAAAAAGGATGGCGGGCTTCGTCCATGCATTGATTATAGGGGGTTGAACGAAATCACGGTTCGCAATCGATACCCGTTGCCCCTGTTGGATTCGGTGTTCACCCCCTTGCATGGAGCCAATATCTTCACCAAACTTGATCTTAGGAATGCGTATCATTTGGTTCGGATCCGGAAGGGAGACGAATGGAAGACGGCATTTAACACCCCCGTTGGGCCATTTTGAGTACCTGGTCATGCCGTTCGGTCTCACTAATGCTCCCGCGACCTTCCAAGCGTTGGTAAACGATGTCCTGCGGGACTTCCTGCACCGGTTCGTCTTCGTGTATCTGGACGATATACTCATCTTTTCCCCGGATCCTGAGACTCATGTCCGGCATGTCCGTCAGGTTCTGCAGCGGTTGTTGGAGAACCGCCTGTTTGTGAAGGGCAAGAAGTGTGAATTCCACCGCACTTCTTTGTCCTTCTTGGGGTTTATCATCTCCTCTAACTCCGTCGCCCCTGATCCGGCCAAGGTTGCAGCGGTGAGAGATTGGCCCCAACCCACAAGCCGTAGGAAGCTGCAACAGTTCCTCGGTTTTGCTAATTTCTATAGGAGGTTCATTAAGGGCTATAGTCAGGTAGTTAGCCCCCTGACAGCCCTGACCTCACCAAAGTTCCCTTCACCTGGTCGGATCGGTGCGAAGCCGCGTTCAAGGAGTTGAAACGGCGCTTCTCGTCTGCACCAGTTCTGGTGCAGCCCGATCCTAGCCGCCAGTTAGTGGTTGAAGTGGATGCCTCGGACTCAGGGATAGGAGCGGTGCTCTCCCAGAGCGGGAAGACCGATAAGGTCCTTCACCCGTGTGCCTATTTTTCTCGCAGGTTGACCCCCGCTGAACAGAACTATGACGTCGGCAATCGGGAACTCCTTGCTGTGAAAGAGGCCCTCGAAGAGTGGAGACATCTGTTGGAGGGAACAGCCGTGCCATTCACGGTTTTCACTGACCATCGGAACCTGGAGTACATCAGGACCGCCAAGCGGCTGAACCCCAGGCAAGCCCGCTGGTCACTGTTCTTTGGCCGTTTTGACTTCCGGATTACCTACCGTCCCGGGACCAAGAATCAGAGGTCGGATGCACTGTCCCGGGTGCACGAAGACGAAGTCAAAACGGAACCGTCGGATCCCCCGGATCCCATCATCCCGGAGTCCGCTATCGTGGCCGCCCTCACCTGGGACGTGGAGAAGACCGTCCGGGAGGCCCTGACCCGTGTCCAGGACCCCGGAAACGGACCAAAGGACAGACTATACGTCCCACCAGAGGCTAGGGCTGCAGTCCTGGACTTCTGTCACGGTTCTAAGCTCGCCTGTCACCCAGGGGTGCGAAGGACCGTGACAGTCGTCCAGCAACGCTTCTGGTGGGCATCCCTGGAGGCCGACGTCCGGGACTACGTCCAGGCCTGTACCACCTGCGCCAGGGGCAAGGCCGACCACAGAAAGACCTCAGGGCAGCTACAGCCACTGCCCGTGCCTCATCGCCCCTGGTCCCACATCGGTCTGGACTTCGTCACGGGTCTCCCGCCGTCCCAGGGAAACACCGTCGTCTTCACGATAGTGGACCGTTTCTCCAAGGCGGCCCACTTCGTGGCCCTCCCGAAGCTCCCAACGGCCCAGGAGACAGCGGACCTCCTGGTCCACCACGTCGTCCGTCTGCATGGCATACCATCAGACATCGTCTCCGATCGCGGTCCCCAGTTCACCTCACATGTCTGGAGGAGCTTCTGCCGGGACTGGGGGCCACGGTCAGCCTCTCGTCTGGGTACCACCCCCAGACCAACGGGCAGGCAGAGCGGGCGAATCAGGAACTGGAGCAGACACTTCGCTGTGTGACAGCCGCGCACCCGACGGCCTGGAGTACCCACCTGGCCTGGATCGAGTACGCCCACAACAGCCAAGTGTCATCAGCCACCGGCCTCTCCCCGTTTGAGGTGTGCTTGGGGTATCAGCCCCCCTTGTTTCCGGTGGTTGAGGGAGAGGTCGGTGTGCCCTCGGTCCAGGCCCACCTACGGAAGTGCCGTCGGGTGTGGCGGGCCGCCCGCTCTGCCTTGTTGCAGGCCCGGACGAGGGCGAAGAGACATGCAGACCGGCGGCGAGCCCCGGCCCCCAAGTATCGTCCTGGGCAGGAGGTCTGGTTGTCCACCAAGGACATTCCTCTACAGGTTGACTCACCAAAACTACAAGAACGGTACATCGGACCTTATAAGATCCTCAAGGTCATCAACCCCGCCGCAGTGAGGCTCCAACTTCCGGCCTCACTGCGGATCCATCCAGTTTTTCATGTTTCCCGGATCAAGCCTCTTCACACCTCACCCCTCTGCACCCCGGGTCCGGCGCCGCCTCCTGCCCGGATCATCGACGGAGCACCGGCTTGGACTGTCCGCCGGCTCCTTGATGTCCGTCGGATGGGCCGGGGTTTTCAGTATCTGGTGGACTGGGAGGGGTACGGACCCGAGGAGCGCTCCTGGGTGAAGAAGGGCTTCATCCTGGACCCGGCCCTCCTGGCCGACTTCTACCGTCGCCATCCGGACAAGCCCGGTCGTGCGCCAGGAGGCGCCCGTTGAGGGGGGGGTCCTGTTGTGTGGGCCGCTGAAGAGGAGGTACTGCTGGCCCACCACCACCAGAGGGCGCCCTGCCTGGAGTGCGGGCTCCAGGCACCAGAGGGCGCTGCCGCCTTATGGGAGTAGCCTGGGTGACAGCTGTCACCCATCACCAGACTCAGCTGTTCCACTCAGCACAGAGGTATATCAGGAGGACGGCGTCTCCACCTCAATGCCGAGATATCGCCTTACGTTAGAGGTAACGTTCTCTGCATTAATATTCTGATTAACTGGCTAAAAGATTTGTTAAACCTTTGCAGGACAGCTGATTATTGTGAGCTAAATTGCTTGGAGAAGTACTCACCTTTCTGCAGTATTGACGTGAGGTGGAGTCAGCTTCTTCCCTCTCTGTGTACTGGGTGCAGCCGCATCCACACCTGTGTGTTTGTTCTCTTGCCAGCAGTACCGGATCCGACGAGCGGAGGCAGTGGCCACCTGGGAATTCGGGACTTGGCGGTTCCAGTATTTCCAGGGTTCGGTGGCAGGGGAAATCTGGGTGGTTCCGGCTCGACTCGGACGGACGTCTCCTACCTTCGAGCCTGCCCACACGACACCAGTGGAATTCGGTGTAAACCCAAATTGTCAATTGTTGTATTGGTTGTGCATTTTCACGACAGTAAAACTTATTTACTTTCTCCATTGTCCGTTCATTGCGCCCCCTGTTGTGGGTCCGTGTTCCAACACTTTCACAACACATAGAGTGAGTATGTATTGTGTATGAATTGAGTATGTATGGAGTATGTAAGGCGGATATTATCCGCATCCAGATTTTTGAGCTACTCAAAAATCCTGGCTGCGGACATGCGTGCCTCTGCGGATGATCATGGCCGTGTTCAGATGTTGGCCGACTCATACAGGCATGTTACACGGATATTGCGGCTGTTTGGGAATATGGGCCAATTTTGTGCACAATCCATACGCAAATCCTCCTAAACGCCAGTGGAACAGGGCCCTAAAACTGCTTATTTTCTCTCCAACCCCAAAATCTATTTCCAAATTAAATTTGGGAAAATGGGTGAATCAGAATATTTTTAAACACTTTTTTAAAAACATTGCAAGGTGAAAATTTCAGGGTTGTGGTTTGAAACAGGTCCTGTTTCAGTTTTTTGTTGGATGTGGATAAAGTGCTGGAATCAGAAAATTAATTAATAATGATTTATCTGACAACATATATACAATTATATGTTATTTGGGAATAAATCTGTATAAAAGGACAAAAATGTATCCTGAACAAATCTTTTGTCATCACTGTACACTCTTGATTTTGATGTCAAATTATTCCAAATGTACAAAACAGTTTCCTTACAGAACTACAAAAAGAAAGTTTCTGTACGTGTCAGCGTTACACATTACAGCAAGGCTTTTTTTTTTTTTTAATAATCAGGCTAACGGCTCACAACATTTTTTTTGGGGGGGGGGGGGGCATTTGCAGGAAAAATGTTAATTTGGATCCATGTTGACTATGAAATCTGGGGTCTTTGAGTAAATTTAAACCCAAAATCTGCACTCCAGCTTGAGCAGATAATGAGATTTGAGTATTGAGCCTATTTTGTTGGTTTTGGCCATAACCATCATAACACTTCTGTTTCTAATGAAGGGTCCAATTCGTCCACTCAGTTTCCAAACAACACAGCTGTCATTTTCATATCAGATTCATGATGAATGTACAAGCAATGAAACTGAATCGAAAACATGAAACAAAATAAACACTAATTGAGCAAATGCCACGCCCACATTTCAAATAGTCAGGCATGTAGAGAAACTGTTAGGTGGACTGTTAAACCATCAAGTTCCATAAAAACAAAACATCTTAATTCATTTCCATAGTTAGCTATGTCGCTGTATATTAGCCAGAAATTTGCCCGTGCTCATCGGCCACTCCTCACCAGAACCAAATTACATTTTTACCTTCTCTAGGTGCACCTGCCAAGTTTGATTAGAAATAACTTGCCAACATATAAATATAAACATGGGCGATCACAACAGCATATGCATCTGGCGGTGTCACTACAAAATACAAAGCATCACCTTACTGCTTCACCTCAGGGAGCTTTGGTGTCTGCTCTCAGCTTGAGTGCTTTGATGCATTGTGCACAGATCTGTCAACTTGCCAGAAAACATCTTACTTCAGTCCATCAAAACAGCAGAACATCACCAACTGGTGCACCATGGCTCCTACAGGGAATGACAATCTCATTGGTTTATGATGTTATGCCCAAAACACATCCCTGATTAAATGACAAAATAGCAGAATGTAGTTTGATGCACCTAAAATGGAATAAGTGCTTTTAGCGAGGCAAGTATGTGAAACTATGCATTTCATGGTGAAAGCAACAGGTTTTACAGACATTATTTGATATTTAAAAAAAGGTTATTTTGCCATGCTCAATTAAAAAACAAACAAATGTAATTATTGTTAAAATTGGATTTAGCGTGTAAGAAATTATATAAAACTACACCTCATTTGTGCCTGTATGACAAAGCAGTTTGAAGATATTCTTGCACAGCGTAGCATGGCAGCCAGCTTTGATTTAGCTATTTATCATCATGTGAAAAATTAAGCATGGTGTGATATATATATATATATATATATATATATATATATATATATATATATATATATATATATAAAATCAATCAATCAATCAAAATCACACGTCCTTGCAAAATTTGGTGCTTTTAACATAAAAAGCACAATTCTTTAACGTGTGTCCCACTATATCAGGGGTGGGCAATCATGTGCCATAAAGGGCCGAGACATTGCAGGATTTCCTTGCTACCAGTCACCTTTGCAGGTGATTTCATTAATGTTCAGGTGTCTCAGCGGGTGATTTCATTGATGACCAGGTGTTTATGTGCAGGGGAGAAGCTCATCAGCAACCCACCTGGTGTGGTGGGTTGCTGATATCATACTAACGCAAAATAATTTTATACATATGTGTGTGTCTGTGTGTGTATATATATATATACTCAACAAAAATATAAACGCAACACTTTTGGTTTTGCTCCCATTTTGTATGAGATTCTCTGAAACGCCTTTGGAGACGGCTTATGGTAGAGAAATGAACATTCAATACACGAGCAACAGCTCTGTTTGACATTCCTGCTGTCAGCATGCCAATTGCATGCTTCCTTCAAATCCTTCAAATCTTGCGACATCTGTGGCATTGTGCTGTGTGATAAAACTGCACCTTTCAGAGTGGCCTTTTATTGTGGGCAGTCTAAGGCACACCTGTGCACTAATCATGGTGTCTAATCAGCATCTTGATATGGCACACCTGTGAGGTGGGATGGATTATCTCAGCAAAGGAGAAGTGCTCACTATCACAGATTTAGACTGGTTTGTGAACAATATTTGAGGGAAATGGTGATATTGTGGATGTGGAAAAAGTTTTAGATGTTTGAGTTCATCTCATACAAAATGGGAGCAAAACCAAAAGTGTTGTGTTTATATTTTTGTTGAGTGTATATTAAACAATATCAGCAAAATTTGGCACTTTTACCTTAAAATGCACAATAGCAATATTTTACACATATCTCTCCTGCTAATTAGACCATCAAGATAGGGCCCACGTCACCTTTAAAAATTTTGCCTCGAGAATAATTTGACATCAAAAGAGACCTGAAATATGACATAATGTCTACCAAAACATGCCCGCAGCAAAACTTTCATTTTGTATGTTTGTTTCCTTGCAGCCTGTTTGTACAGCGAGATATTTTTTAATTGTGTTGCCATGCAGAAACCTGAAGGAGCTGAAAGGTTAAATGAGAGAATCGGGCAGGAAAAGCTGACTCGTGCAGGCTTGGGGCGAGTTTGACACGGCCACGTGGCGATCCGGTGTATTTTTTTAGTTTTTTTTCCTCCTCTCACATTGTTAACTCAAACCAGAAAACATTCAGTTTTAACAACCTGTTAGGTTTCTTGTCGTGAAACGTACTTTTTCACAACATAAGGTTCTGCTTCTGGTCTCCCTCAAGTGTGACAGACTCTTCTGCAAGACAGACCAGTCTTTCTAATTTGTGTTCCGTCACCGACGCAGTAAATGTGCGACTCTAGTTAAACCCTGGATCATGAATAGTTTCTGTGAACCTGGATGAGCTTTTCAGACGCAGAATGCAACAGAATCTGAAAGTGGATGTGAAGCTCGAGATGTGGCAGACAGACTATTGAACCAAAGATGATGATCAGCTTTTCCTTTCACGTGTCACACGCCACTTTCAGTCGCGTTTCACCAAAAAAACTGTTTTTTTTTAATGGCGTTTAAGGGCTCCATTGCAGCGTAAAATCGACGTATTGTTTGACACATTACGGTGCATTTAACGGCGGCGTCTTTAATTACGGCGTAAAAAGCGCCGTAATAACTGACAAAACGCCGTTTTTTTTGGGTGAAACGCGTCTGAAAGTGGCGTTAATTGTGGCACTGTTGGCTTGCCATACCGGACGTCTGGTTCAACCCGTGTGAAACGCAAAGCGAACACAGACGTGATGGAAACGATCCTTCATGTCTGTATAGAACAAACTGTCAGAAATACACTGTAGGAAAGAGAGTTGCTACCAGACTGTTTTTGCATGAGCAGCAGACATAAAAGGCACAAATGATTTTATAAAATGTATTTGGAAAGTGTACAAAAATGAAACGCATTTGGGTGATTCTTTAACTACGGGCACTATTGGCCTTGTAAATGTAATTTCCACCACACCATTGCCTTACAATATAAAGCGCCTTGGGGCAACTGTTTGTTGTGATTTGGCGCTATATACATGTGCTCTGATGTCACTGTTTATCTCCATAGAAACTACCCAAACAATCTTTCATACAAACTGTTTAGGGACATTACAGTGTTGTGGTGGAAATTACGGCAATAGCGTGGGACAACTACATTTTGTTTAAAAAAAATCACAACAGTTGTATGACATTGAATACCCCAATTATGTTTTGATTATTTTACTGATTTTATTCAGAGATATTTTAAAACATTAGAAAAAACATTTCTTTACCATTCATTTTTATCATTGAAGATCAAAAGTCTGGGTGTGGGACAAGCACAAAACAGCAATATTTGCATATAATGATGCTGAAAAAAGGTGGAAAAGTCATCATAGACTACTAGAACAAATTTCTTAACACTTTCATTGTAAAGATAACTATAAAAGTGTGAAATTTCCCCTTTTTTCTGTTTTTCATACAATATGATCAAAGGACATAATAAGTGCCCATAGTCTAAGAATCACCCATTTATGATTTGATAAGTTCAATTGTATGTCGGTATTCCCTTCAGTCTCTTTATTTATTTGTACCGACTCAGTCTTGTGCTTGTTTTGTCGAGTGACGCACCAGGAAATGGATGAAACACAACGAACACATTTGTGATCACTGCAAGCACACCAGTTACGACAACTCCGATCTGTATTTCAAGAGTGGGGTGGGGGGTGATTATGATTTGTGAGTTATGTTGCCTTTTATTTTTTTATATTTCTATATATGCATTTATTTATGGTGCTTTTTAAGATGTTTGTTCATAAGCCTTAATTTATTGAGTTGCCATCAATGACAAATAAATAATGAAAATGCACCTGAAGGAGGCACTTAAAGTTTGTGGATATCTTAACCGGACCTTTGTGGAAAACAAGCGCCAGAAAGAGTAACAAAAATGTGGATCATGAAGAAAAAAAGAACAAAAGGAATAACACTTAATTCCCTATGTGGCTGGAATTTAACAGAAACTCAGGAGGATTTTCAACAAATACAACATTCCTGTGCTTTACATTCTCGGCAATAACGTCAGACAGAAACTGGTTCACCCCAAAGATGGCACAGGGTGCAAAGAGCTCTACCCAGAGGTGATTTTAGACTTCCAGTTTTAGGGGTGCTTAGCACATTTTAAAAAATGTTAAAATCTAGATGTCCAGAAATACAATTTCCCATGATTTCAGAGTGAAAACATTGCTTGTAAAAGCTGCATTCATTGTCAAAATGATAAAAAAATGAATATTATCAATGCATAACGGCCCATACATAAAATTCCTGCATTGTGGTGCAGTTTATATAACAAATAATTGAATCTCCTAATGTGGTGAGGGCAAACAGTAATTGCAACTTAGGAGCAGGTCTGAAATATTCAGAGGCTGAGTAAAGTATATTATCCTTTTTATAGTAGTCTTATGAGCCTATAGTTATTAACAGATTATTATGTCATAGTACTTAGTACAGAACACTCACCCTGGTATCACTTTTCAATTACATTTAGATAGTTTTAGGCATTACTTAGATTGTGTTTTAGTTTTGGCTATTCATTTATTTATTCTACAAACTGATTGACGTCTTGGTTTTTCTGGCAGCACGTACATCCACGGTGTAAGTCATAAAAATACAGTAGTTGTTATGATCAGTGAGGTTTAGTGTTGTGTGCAGGAGGACCTGGTTTAGCACAGCTACAGCAGCACTCCACTATAAGGCTGGATGGAGAACACAGATGGTCTAACTGCACATAAATGGGTTCAGGATAAGAAATATATGAATATGAATTATTTATTGAATTAACAGCAAAGCATAGAAAGGACAGACAAGATCTAATGAAGTCCTTAAAAGTGTGACTTAAAAGTCAGAATTCATACCAAAACACCAGCAACACAAGTAAGACACCTCCACAGTCTGATACACATATTCAATTTACCCTTAGCTTCACTTTCCATCCTTTGCTATTCTCAATGTCCATATCTACTATCACATAAAGTCTACAGAGTGCGCAAACCTCACCTGAAGCTTTTTTGCTTTTGAAAAAAAATTCTCTGATATCCATCACTGCACTGCAGGCTTGGTTTGCCACTTACTGCCAACAACTAAAAATACAAAATGAGTTTTATGATTTATACCTTTTTGGCAGGAATTTTAATTATTCACTTATCATGCTGTGCATTAAACTTTGTGGTAACGTTTACTGTCTTAATTCTGAAATGCTTAGTTAAGGACCTTAACTAAGCATTTAAGGTCAGATCTGTGTACATGGTATTTGATGTAGGAGAGGGATTTGTTCATGGAAGCTACACAGATTGAAGGGCAGCACCATTTAGTAGCTAACAAGAGGATTTAGTTGAAAGAAAAAAAAAAGACAACACAATCAATCTTACAATTGACCACGCACAGCGTGCACTAATTTGTAGAGCAACATACTGTGTTTAGCGATAGGTCGCTAGGTGAGTAAAATAAGCACTTTTCAGAAAGTTGTACTTGCTCTTCACATTCAGAGACATAAACTGAATAAATACCTCGCAAATGTGACCGCTGCCTGGCAATCACTTGACAGCGCGGCTGGGCGAGGTTACCACCAGCGCTCACAGGACAGCGCCTCTGCTAAATGTGCGCCACCCGCAACACCACGTGACACAAACACATGCCAGAGCAGAGAGAGAGATGAATATAGGTGCGCTTATATAGCGCCAAATCACAACAAACATTTGCCCCAAGGTGCTTTATATTGTAAGGCAAAAGCCATACAATAATTACAGAAATACCCCAACGGTCAAAACGACCCCCTGTGAGCAAGCACTTGGCGACAGTGGGAAGGAAAAACTCCCTTTTAACAGGAAGAAATCTCCAGCAGAACCAGGCTCAGGGAGGGGCAGTCTTCTGCTGGGACTGGTTGGGGCTGAGGGAGAGAACCAGGAAAAAGACATGCTGTGGAAGAGAGCAGAGATCAATCACTAATGATTAAATGCAGAGTGGTGCATACAGAGCAAAAAGAGAAACACTCAGTGCATCATGGGAACCCCCCAGCAGTCTAAGTCTATAGCAGCATAACTAAGGGATGGTTCAGGGTCACCTGATCCAGCCCTAACTATAAGCTTTAGCAAAAAGGAAAGTTTTAAGCCTAATCTTAAAAGTAGAGAGGGTGTCTGTCTCCCTGATCTGAATTGGGAGCTGGTTCCACAGGAGAGGAGCCTGAAAGCTGAAGGCTCTGCCTCCCATTCTACTCTTACAAACCCTAGGAACTACAAGTAAGCCTGCAGTCTGAGAGCGAAGCACTCTATTGGGGTGATATGGTACTATGAGGTCCCTAAGATAAGATGGGACCTAATTATTCAAAACCGTATAAGTAAGTAAGAAGAATTTTAAATTCTATTCTAGAATTAACAAGAAGCCGATGAAGAGAGGCCAATATGGGTGAAATATGCTCTCTCCTTCTAGTCCCTGTCAGTACTCTAGCTGCAGCATTTTGAATTAACTGAAGGCTTTTTAGGGAACTTTTAGGACAACCTGATAATAATGAATTACAATAGTCCAGCCTAGAAGAAATAAATGCATGAATTAGTTTTTCAGCATCACTCTGAGACAAGACCTTTCTAATTTTAGAGATATTGCACAAATGCAAAAAAGCAGTCCTACATATTTGCTTAATATGCGCATTGAAGGACATATCCTGATCAAAAATGACTCCAAGATTTCTCACAGAACTACTAGAGGTCAGGGTACTGCCATCCAGAGTAAGGATCTGGTTAGACACCATGTTTCTAAGATTTGTGGGGCCAATTACAATAACTTAAGTTTTATCTGAATTTAAAAGCAGGAAATTAGAGGTCATCCATGTCTTTATGTCTGTAAGACATTCCTGCAGTTTAACTAATTGGTGTGTGTCCTCTGGCTTCATGGATAGATAAAGCTGGGTATCATCTGCGTAACAATGAAAATTTAAGCAATGCTTTCTAATAATACTGCCTAAGGGAAGCATGTATAAAGTGAATAAAATTGGTCCTAGCACAGAACCTTGTGGAATGCCATAATTAACCTTAGTCTGTGAAGAAGACTCCCCATTTACATGAACCAATTGTAATCTATTAGATAAATATGATTCAAACCACTGCAGCGCAGTGCCTTTAATACCTATGGCATGCTCTAATCTCTGTAATAAAATTACAGAGATTAGAGCATGCATGGGATTACAGAAAATCCCATTTTAAATAAAATTTAAAGTGGGATTGAACCATTTGCCCAAGAAGGGGAGATGATCAATTACTGTGTTCTTGTAATACATATTTTGGCATATATATATATATATATATATATATATATATAGGGGTGCTTAAAATATATTTAGGGGTGCAATGGGCTAACTCCGCCCTCGGCTCTACCACCACTGAAACCAAACAGCCACACAGTAAATGAATGGTAGCTGGAATAAGTGGGTTCCAAAAAGGAATTGATGGATCTTGATATAATTTTATTTGTAACACTGTTAACCTTCACCAAGTTGGATTTTCCTTTGCATGCTTACTCAATAACTAACCAACTAATTTGTAGGAAACAGAGTAGCAAGTAACAACACATTAGACATGCTGATGAACTAACTTAAAACTAAAATTATGGAGATTTTGCAGGATGAAGAAAAAGTAGTACAAGTAAGTACCACACAGAGCCTGAGGCCAGTTGGTGCGAGTGCATATCTCTGAATTATACTATCAAGCAAATGAGTCTATGACGCCCCCTGGAGGGGACACCAGCCCATCGTATGTTACTTCCCCAGCTGAGGCCAGTACACATTTACAGCTGGTTGGACTGATGCTGCGTCCAGAACACTCAGAAAAACCAGACATGAGAAAAAAAAAGTACTTCTGGAAAAACTGCGTTCATGAGATTACCTCAGAGAGAACTATGGATCAACTACTTAGCCTATCACAATAGGACTACGCTAACAATATCATCTGGGTGAAATTAAGTCGTCAAAGACGTTTTTGCTGATATATGGTGCTGGTAACTTCACTAATTGTTAATATAATGTGAATACATTACATCAAGCAGTAATGTCTTGTTAAAACTTCCTTTTAAAGATCCATTTTCAACATTAGTAACGTTGTCTCACTAATTGCAAACATAGCTGCCATGGCTGTGACGTCAACTTGGGACACCTCAGGTTGCTCAATTTCTTCATTAACTTCCAAGTGAAAATTCCAGCCCAATGGAGCATTTAAGGAATTTTTCCCTGAGCTAGAGGTGAGAATCGCAGACCTTCTGAGGGTTTTGAATGCAACATGAGACAATATGAAGTGTCTTGTCAATGACAGAAAGGTAGCTTAAATGGGATTTGAACCCTGGTCTACATGTTGTTTTTTGCAGGACTGACCCAGTGTTATATTGACAAACTATGGCACAGTTATACATGAAACTTATTTTGCTTACACCCGCTGTCATTAAACTCTGAGCACACAGTTAGTAGTGTTTACAGGGAAATTACTGCTGTGACTCCAAACCAAGTGTGATGATTAAAATCCTACATATAGGATGAAATACAGGCCCATCGTAGTTTATGACTTTGTTTAGAACATTGTTTACCTATAAAAAAACAAAAACATTGAATACCTATTAGTCTGAAAACATACACTGATCAGTGCGATACTGGAACTGAAAGTGTAAACATTCTCCGGTGTTCCCACGTCTCAAAAACATCAGCATCACAAGGCAACAGAATGTCAGTCAAACAAGTCGGGGACATGCAGGCTGCAGGAGCTGAAGATGAAGCTGGACAACAGAGCTTTTGTCTCTTATTACCCAGAGTCATTTTGGGAACGGCAGCTGCCAGCCTCTATGGAGGAACTGCAATCATCCTGTACAAAATAACTTTAAATAGCACCACCATCTTGGACTTCGAAGACAAATGCAATTAACTGTAGTGCGTCGTTTTGAGGATCGCCGTAACACTGGCAACAGTGAATTTCAGGAGGGTTCACCGCCTGCTTAGGCATGTTGTTTCTGTTCCTTTGACTGGCGCTGAGGGGGCAGTCCTGGTGACAGAGATTTCAGATACCAAAATCGGTACGTTACAAACCACCCTGCTAGGCCACATAGGGTCCCCAGCAATTTATGAGACAGATCATGGAAGTACACAGAAGTGCAGACAAACATCCACACCCAGATGGTCACTATCAGGTTCAGGGCCACATACAGCAGGTTGAGAATCATCTTTGGCAGTGCAGACATCCTGGCTGCCTTCATGGAGGTCATTGGGGCCATTTCCTCCATGATGAAAAGAGACGAATAGACCAGGATGAAAGAGTGTCCTGAGATGTCATAGCTGTGCCACTGGTAGCCGGCCCTCCTGCAGCTGGCTTTGGATGTGAACTCCTTCTTGACATCACCCCCAGGGTCGGACTCAAAGCACGATCCCGTCGCATCCTCTACATAGAAGAAGGTTTCAGTGCAGACGTACCAGATGGCTGTTGCCACCACCAGTGACAGCAATCGGCGGGTGAGGAAGGAGACATTCCTGCTAAAGGAGGAGCTGGACAGCAGGAGGAAGGGTGTCAGCAGCAGCAAGGTCCACCCCCAGGACACTTTGACAAAATATCTACAAGACAAACATGAGTTTGAATCAGTTCCAAGCAGAAATCAAAAAGGAACTGAAGTAACAAGAAATGGTAATGGAATTATAATAAGAGCAAATTTTTAAATTGTAAGCTAAAATATGGCCAGATTTTGCCATCATTGTAATTCTATTACTAAAGAACTGCCCAAATGACATGAGAGCAAAAGTACTCAGAGAGAACAGCGAACACCCGTATTTCAAAGGAACACGTGTGCCGAGAAAATGTTAGATGGGATTTTAAAAATCATGTTCACTGAAACTAAAATAGCCAAACTAATTTACATAAAACTATTCATTATGCTACTGACAGTCACCTTTGACCTTGATCATTAACCAATCCTAAAATCAACATAAAGCCACTTCCTGTGCCTGCAAGACTCGACCAAAACCGGATTGGACATCATGCTGCTAAGACTTCATGAATATTTGGATACAGCTGGCCAAATGTCCAAACTATTTCTGTCCACATTTCAAATACATTTTAGGTACCAAAACATCCTGTACAATACAGAATGCTACTTTTACAGGAAACAGGTACTAATCTTGACATTACTTTCATAATGCATGACATTTTGGCTATAAAAATCTATGTTCATAGTTTCACTTTTGTCTGAACCTCTGTCACCATGGTGGCACTGTGACTTAGTCGCACTGTTGCCTCACAGCAAGAAGGTCCTGGGATCGCTTCCTGTCTGGTCCTTTCAGTATGGAGTTAGTATGTTCTTCCCATGTCTATTTGGGCTTCCTCCCAGAGTCAAAACCATGCTTATTTAGGGTCTGCTCTAGGGCTGCAGTTATCGAATATTTTTGGAATCGAATATTGTCTCGATTATTTTATCGATTAATCAGATAAAAAGTACCTTTGTATTTTTAAACAGTGTCAGTAGTGGCAGGGCTCTCCCTAAGCAGTGGCACAATGTTTCTGTGCCATCATGCAGATTTTTAAGTTTAGGGTGTACCCTTTCTCTGTTTTGCTGGGTTATTATTTATTTGCTCATATTAAGAGTTTTAGAGCTTTGCCAAACCATAAGACCAGGCAGTCTGTGAAATCTTCAGTCTGCGGACAGTGCATTCTTTTTTTCCTTCTTATTGCATATTTTATTTGCACTTTTTATTACTGTGATTTATTCAGTGTTTAGTGTATATTTTATACATGCTGTACAGAGTGTAGCTCAAACCAAAGTCAAATTCTTTGTTTTCTGTGGATACTTGGCAAATATCACAGCCTTTGAAAAACGGCTGTGGATTGCAGCGTTTCCACAAAAGCTGCCCGTTGATAAAAACTCTTACCAAATCTGAATTAAAGGTTTTTTTAATCATTAAACATGACTCATTTAAAGTGTGCGTCCTTTCGCTTCATCTGCGGAGGTGGAGAACGGCCAGTGGCGCAAAACGTGTTTTTTTTTTTAATATATATACAAACACACTGCTTCACTTTAAATGCACAATAAGTCTGTTTCAGACGATCCGCGGACCCTTTCTCTTAAAAGGCTTTATTTTACTCAGCGTGTGGCTTTGCAAACTTGTAGCATCGCCTGCTACATTGATTAGCGCTATGGTCTTCTTCTGTATTTTTGTAGGAGCGTTACAGCGCCACATACAGGACTGGCGTATGTACTACAGCTTTACACTGCAAAGAATTTGCCTCGAACATTTTTTGTAATCGAATTATTCGAATTACTCGATTAATCGTTTCAGCCCTAGTCTGCTCCTTTCTCTGCCCTTGACCAAGGCAGCGTCTCTACATCTGGAGTTGGTCCCTGGGCGCCGGACTGTGGCTGCCCACTGTTCCTAGTAGTGATTGTGTCTAACTGCAATTATACTGACAAATTCCATTGTATGCACATATAATGACAATAAAGGCTCTTCTTCACGATCCATAAATTGTTCATTTATTTATGCCTTGGCTTGAAGTAAGCAGATATAGGAATGCATGAATGCCTTGGCCATGTAGTGATCAAAGCCTTGGCCATGGTTTCAGACATTTTGCCATGACATATTTGGAACACTTGAAGACACTTGATCTGGTATCTTGATAAGACAAGGTCATTTCATTGGGGCATCTACCCATCTTCAGGTATGTGTTAAGGACACATTTCCTGTTTCTTGTGCACAAACACATTTATTGACAGCACACCAAAAAGTGGTAAATAGTACCGAATCGCGTTTTAACTGAGTCAGCCTGACATAGATTCACTGTATCATGAATATTCCCATGTAGTTTGCTGACTACACTAAATACAGGATGTAGATTTTATATATCAGAACATAATGTAATCACAGTGTTTTGGCAGCTGGCCGCCCGCAGAGATTAAAAATACCTCTCAGAGCACAAATTTACCCCATTTTTCGGGACTTACTATACTTTTTTAGTGAGCGGTCAATACAATTCAATATGCTATTCTTGAAGAGCATTACATGAGGAACACGTTTAAAAAAAAATAGCACGACAAATATTACGGGAGATATGGACCAAAACGCATGACATGAATACATTTATGTGGCACCGAGATCGTCCTGGTTCCAGAGAACTGAAGAATTTATAAGTCGAACCTGCCCGTGATTTACAGCTGATCAAATAGTCTAATAGTTACAACCAACACTGCTAAAATCATGACAACAGACCTAAAAGAAAACAGCCCGTTTTCTCTCATGAGCTGGCGATGACCCGCTCAGTGACAGATTGTTTATGTTGGGTGTTAGCTAATTAGCAGTTAGCAACTCAACACGCAGGACTTACACATTAAGGACGTTCCTACTGCTGCTGAAATATGTCTGCGGGACGAGCTGCAGCTCCTTCAGAACTGACCCCACCGCTGAAATCAGCAAAAACATCCAAGGAAAGTTTTGTCGAACGATCCGTCTCCTCCAAAAAGCCGCTAACTTTTCCACAATGACATCCACCGCTGCCATGTTGACGCCAGCAGGAGGAGGTAGGCGTGACCGTGACGTCACTGGGATGCAGCCAATGAGGCGAGGCCTCGTGACAAAGTGGACGCAGCAAAATTAAAGTCAAAGCGACCGTCACGAAGTGAAATGATTATGAACAGACGTTTATTTACATCTAATGTCAGCGTCAAACGGATGGTTTCAAGAAAACACCGTAATTCATAATAAATAATTTATTAGTGTGATAAAAAGCGTACAATATTCCATAAAACGCAAACATTATGCATAAATATACAAATGTCTACGAATATAAAAATTAACAGACAAATAAAAATGATCAAGAAATATATAAAATGCCAGCAATGTAAAAACGGTCATAATTGAGTTTAAATAAAACATCAGCTGATGCGAGAATATATGACTTGGCAAATTATTCCATGGAAGACAAAATATTCCTCTCCCCGCCCTCTTGCAGTCTATTTGGATCCCCCACCCCCATAAAGACCACGATCCATTCATCTTAGGTGCATGTCCACTGTGAGAGACATAATCTAAAAAAAAAAAACAAATCCAGAAATCACAATGTATGATTTTTTTAATAATTTATTTCTATGTTACTGCTGCAAATAAGTATTTGAACACCTAACAACCAGCAAGAATTCTGTCTCACACAGACCTGTTAATTTTTCTTCAAGAAGCCCTCTTATTCTGCACTCTTTATCTGTATTAATCGCACCTGTTTGAACTTGTTACCTGTATAAAAGACACCTGTTCGCACACTCAATCAATCACACTCCAACCTGTCCACCATAGTCAAGACCAAAGAGCTGTCTAAGGACACCAGGGACAAAACTGTAGACCTGCACAAGGCTGGGATGGACTACAGGACAACAGGCAAGCAGCTTGGTAGAAGACAACTGTTATGATTATTTATTAGAAAGTGGAAGAAACACAAGATTGACTGTCAATCTCTCTCGGTTTGCGATTCCATGCAAGATCTCACTTTGTGGGGTAAGGATGATTCTGAGAAAGCTCAGAACTACACAGGAGGACCTGGTCAGTGACCTGAAGAGAGCTGGGACCACAGTCAAATCAAATCACATCACATCAAATCAATTTTATTTATATAGCGCCAAATCACAACAAACAGTTGCCCCAAGGAGCTTTATATTGTAAGGCAAGGCCATACAATAATTACAGAAAAACCCCAACGGTCAAAACGACCCCCTGTGAGCAAGCACTTGGCGACAGTGGGAAGGAAAAACTCCCTTTTAACAGGAAGAAACCTCCAGCAGAACCAGGCTCAGGGAGGGGCAGTCTTCTGCTGGGACTGGTTGGGGCTGAGGGAGAGAACCAGGAAAAAGACATGCTGTGGAGGGGAGCAGAGATCAATCACTAATGATTAAATGCAGAGTGGTGCATACAGAGCAAAAAGAGAAAGAAACACTCAGTGCATCATGGGAACCCCCCAGCAGTCTAAGTCTATAGCAGCATAACTAAGGGATGGTTCAGGGTCACCTGATCCAGCCCTAACTATAAGCTTTAGCAAAAACGAAAGTTTTAAGCCTAATCTTAAAAGTAGAGAGGGTGTCTGTCTCCCTGATCCGAATTGGGAGCTGGTTCCACAGGAGAGGAGCCTGAAAGCTGAAGGCTCTGCCTCCCATTCTACTCTTACAAACCCTAGGAACTACAAGTAAGCCTGCAGTCTGAGAGCGAAGCGCTCTATTGGGGTGATATGGTACTATGAAGTCCCTAAGATAAGATGGGACCTGATTATTCAAAACCTTATAAGTAAGAAGAAGAATTTTAAATTCTATTCTAGAATTAACAGGAAGCCAATGAAGAGAGGCCAATATGGGTGAAATATGCTCTCTCCTTCTAGTCCCTGTCAGTACTCTAGCTGCAGCATTTTGAATTAACTGAAGGCTTTTCAGGGAACTTTTAGGACAACCTGATAATAATGAATTACAATAGTCCAGCCTAGAGGAAATAAATGCATGAATTAGTTTTTCAGCATCACTCTGAGACGAGACCTTTCTAATTTTAGAGATATTGCACAAATGCAAAAAAGCAGTCTTACATATTTGTTTAATATGCGCATTGAATGATGTATCCTGATCAAAAATGACTCCAAGATTTCTCACAGTATTACTAGAGGTCAGGGTAATGCCATCCAGAGTAAGGATCTGGTTAGACACCATGTTTCTAAGATTTGTGGGGCCAAGTACAATAACTTCAGTTTTATCTGAGTTTAAAAGCAGGAAATTAGAGGTCATACATGTCTTTATGTCTGTAAGACAATCCTGTAGTTTAGCTAATTGGTGTGTGTCCTCTGGCTTCATGGATAGATAAAGCTGGCTATCATCTGCGTAACAATGAAAATTTAAGCAATGCTGTCTAATAATACTGCCTAAGGGAAGCATGTATAAAGTGAATAAAATTGGTCCTAGCACAGAACCTTGTGGAACTCCATAATTAACCTTAGTCTGTGAAGAAGATTCCCCATTTACATGAACAAATTGTAATCTATTAGATAAATATGATTCAAACCACTGCAGCGCAGTGCCTTTAATACCTATGGCATGCTCTAATCTCTGTAATAAAATTTTATGGTCAACAGTATCAAAAGCAGCACTGAGGTCTAACAGAACAAGCACAGAGATGAGTCCACTGTCTGAGGCCATAAGAAGATCATTTGTAACCTTCACTAATGCTGTTTCTGTACTATGATGAATTCTAAACCCTGACTGAAACTCTTCAAATAGACCATTCCTCTGCAGATGATCAGTTAGCTGTTTTACAACTACCCTTTCAAGAATTTTTGAGAGAAAAGGAAGGTTGGAGATTGGCCTATAATTAGCTAATATAGCTGGGTCAAGTGATGGCTTTTTAAGTAATGGTTTAATTACTGCCACCTTAAAAGCCTGTGGTACATAGCCAACTAATAAAGACAGATTGATCATATTTAAGACCGAAGCATTAAATAATGGTAGGGCTTCCTTGAGCAGCCTGGTAGGAATGGGGTCTAATAAACATGTTGATAGTTTGGAGGAGGTAACCAATGAAAATAACTCAGACAGAACAATCGGAGAGAAAGAGTCTAACCAAATACCGGCATCACTGAAAGCAGCCAAAGAGAACGATATGTCTTTGGGATGGTTATGAGTAATTTTTTCTCTAATAGTTTCTCTAATAAGGCACATGAAGATTACACTGTGAAACAAATCGTTATCTAGGTAACTAGATCAATCTAACTGCGCAGATTAAACAGCTAACAGATACAGCAAAACGCCGCTGTGCTCCGGAACAGGAAGTGATACAATACCGCAGTGAGAGCCAACCACCAGTAGAGGCAAGCAAGACTAACTAGAGCACAATAGGTGCTAATTAGAGCTATTGTTTAGTCACTAGCCTATATCAGTCTGCCTCTCGGTAGGAGGGGTCTGGTTAGGTTTAAAACTCCAGCTTTTGTGACTTCTTGATTATTCTTCTCTACAAAAGTCAAGACAGAAGTCAGACCACCAGAGCAAGAATTTTAGCTGAGGAAGCTTCTGCGATTTGAAGCGAAACGTCCTCGCGTCAAGCAACCCAGTCCAGTCGAAGATTCAAGCTTCTCTACTATATAAACTGTCTCAATAATTTCATAAAAAGAGAAATTTTAAAGGTTTTGCACAGCTGTAGTTGTGTTTTCTGTGACATAGCCAGTGGGTTAGATGTCAGTATATATCAATCAATCAATCAATCAATTTTTGTTTTTATATAGCGCCAAATCATAACAAACAGTTGCCCCAAGGCACTTTATATTGTAAGGCAAGGCCATACAATAATTATGTAAAACCCCAACGGTCAAAACGACCCCCTGTGAGCAAGCACTTGGCTACAGTGGAAGGAAAAACTCCCTTTTAACAGGAAGAAACCTCCAGCAGAACCAGGCTCATATATGAGGGGAGTCAGTCAGTTGTGCAACAACTCACTACGTTCAGACTTGGTACATACATTCTGCAAAGTGAGCCCAAGAAGCCTATTGTTTTTGGAGTCAAAGGGTCAAAGGTTAGGGTCACTGGAGCATACTTTCTAAAAATCTTGTGAGTGCAACAGTGCCTTCTTTATATCACCTGATTGCCACAAAATGTGGTCTGTTTGTTAGGTATATAAACTCCAAGAAGCATATTGGTATATGGATCAAAAGGTCAAAGGTCAAGATCACTAGAGCATAGTTTGTAAAAATCTTATGAGTGCAGTAATGTTTTTCCTAATTGCCTCAATGTCGTCAAACTTGGTATGTATGTGTGGTCGACATGGTGACTCCGAGAGGCTTACTGATTTTAGGGTCAAAAAAGATCAAATTCACTGAACTGTACTTTCGGAAGACCTTCTGCAAAAAAGCATCACTCATCAGTGGCAAACATGTTTAGGGTTAGTGCAGACTTTGCACTTGTTTGTTACTGCTACTTTTGCACAGAATTTGTTGCACGGATCAAAACTCTGTTCTCTATATTGTTTTGCTATTCATCTTTAATTAACTTCTGTGCTTTGACAAGCAGCCAAAACCGTCCTGTCGCTAAACCAGGATGTGCAAAATGATACGTGTTTCTTACCAAAACACCAACGGAGCTCTGTGCACTTTTTGTGTTTATTCATCATTGCTGCAGGAAATTTTCTGTGTTGCATTTCACGTCATTGCGTCTCTCTCCTTACGCTCCAAGACTCTCTGTGCCATAAAAGGCAGCTAATGTCACTTTTATGGTCTCATATATGAGCCAATCAGCTGTAACATTTCAGGGACATACAATGGGCACCGCCACTAAATGTTAAATGGACTACATTTATACATTTTTATAGTGCTTTTCCAACTGAATCAGAAGGTCAAAGCCCTTTACAATGATACCTCACATTCACACAAACAGTAAATGTTTAAATATTTGATAAGGACACTGGTTTTCACAGTTTCTCACAAATATAAAAAGCAGCGTAGAAAGTTTTGAGCAGCTCTGCTCTTTTTCAGAAAATTATCTCTTGTTTTATGACAATGGCTAATTTTCCAACAGAAACATGAGAAACTGCAATTATTAATAACAATTGTGTGTATGGTCATGCCATAAATACACATTTTATGTTGATAATACCTGTCGATGCAGCTCTG